>NC_064415.1:59220000-59373481 GCF_023375975.1 Astyanax mexicanus | reverse complement strand
CTAACCCTAACCCTAACCCTAACCCTAACCCTAACCCTAACCCTAACCCTAACCCTAACCCTAACCCTAACCCTAACCCTAACCCTAACCCTAACCCTAACCCTAACCCTAACCCTAACCCTAACCCTAACCCTAACCCTAACCCTAACCCTAACCCTAACCCTAACCCTAACCCTAACCCTAACCCTAACCCTAACCCTAACCCTAACCCTAACCCTAACCCTAACCCTAACCCTAACCCTAACCCTAACCCTAACCCTAACCCTAACCCTAACCCTAACCCTAACCCTAACCCTAACCCTAACCCTAACCCTAACCCTAACCCTAACCCTAACCCTAACCCTAACCCTAACCCTAACCCTAACCCTAACCCTAACCCTAACCCTAACCCTAACCCTAACCCTAACCCTAACCCTAACCCTAACCCTAACCCTAACCCTAACCCTAACCCTAACCCTAACCCTAACCCTAACCCTAACCCTAACCCTAACCCTAACCCTAACCCTAACCCTAACCCTAACCCTAACCCTAACCCTAACCCTAACCCTAACCCTAACCCTAACCCTAACCCTAACCCTAACCCTAACCCTAACCCTAACCCTAACCCTAACCCTAACCCTAACCCTAACCCTAACCCTAACCCTAACCCTAACCCTAACCCTAACCCTAGACCCTAACCCTAACCCTAACCCTAACCCTAACCCTAACCCTAACCCTAACCCTAACCCTAACCCTAACCCTAACCCTAACCCTAACCCTAACCCTAACCCTAACCCTAACCCTAACCCTAACCCTAACCCTAACCCTAACCCTAACCCTAACCCTAACCCTAACCCTAACCCTAACCCTAACCCTAACCCTAACCCTAACCCTAACCCTAACCCTAACCCTAACCCTAACCCTAACCCTAACCCTAACCCTAACCCTAACCCTAACCCTAACCCTAACCCTAACCCTAACCCTAACCCTAACCCTAACCCTAACCCTAACCCTAACCCTAACCCTAACCCTAACCCTAACCCTAACCCTAACCCTAACCCTAACCCTAACCCTAACCCTAACCCTAACCCTAACCCTAACCCTAACCCTAACCCTAACCCTAACCCTAACCCTAACCCTAACCCTAACCCTAACCCTAACCCTAACCCTAACCCTAACCCTAACCCTAACCCTAACCCTAACCCTAACCCTAACCCTAACCCTAACCCTAACCCTAACCCTAACCCTAACCCTAACCCTAACCCTAACCCTAACCCTAACCCTAACCCTAACCCTAACCCTAACCCTAACCCTAACCCTAACCCTAACCCTAACCCTAACCCTAACCCTAACCCTAACCCTAACCCTAACCCTAACCCTAACCCTAACCCTAACCCTAACCCTAACCCTAACCCTAACCCTAACCCTAACCCTAACCCTAACCCTAACCCTAACCCTAACCCTAACCCTAACCCTAACCCTAACCCTAACCCTAACCCTAACCCTAACCCTAACCCTAACCCTAACCCTAACCCTAACCCTAACCCTAACCCTAACCCTAACCCTAACCCTAACCCTAACCCTAACCCTAACCCTAACCCTAACCCTAACCCTAACCCTAACCCTAACCCTAACCCTAACCCTAACCCTAACCCTAACCCTAACCCTAACCCTAACCCTAACCCTAACCCTAACCCTAACCCTAACCCTAACCCTAACCCTAACCCTAACCCTAACCCTAACCCTAACCCTAACCCTAACCCTAACCCTAACCCTAACCCTAACCCTAACCCTAACCCTAACCCTAACCCTAACCCTAACCCTAACCCTAACCCTAACCCTAACCCTAACCCTAACCCTAACCCTAACCCTAACCCTAACCCTAACCCTAACCCTAACCCTAACCCTAACCCTAACCCTAACCCTAACCCTAACCCTAACCCTAACCCTAACCCTAACCCTAACCCTAACCCTAACCCTAACCCTAACCCTAACCCTAACCCTAACCCTAACCCTAACCCTAACCCTAACCCTAACCCTAACCCTAACCCTAACCCTAACCCTAACCCTAACCCTAACCCTAACCCTAACCCTAACCCTAACCCTAACCCTAACCCTAACCCTAACCCTAACCCTAACCCTAACCCTAACCCTAACCCTAACCCTAACCCTAACCCTAACCCTAACCCTAACCCTAACCCTAACCCTAACCCTAACCCTAACCCTAACCCTAACCCTAACCCTAACCCTAACCCTAACCCTAACCCTAACCCTAACCCTAACCCTAACCCTAACCCTAACCCTAACCCTAACCCTAACCCTAACCCTAACCCTAACCCTAACCCTAACCCTAACCCTAACCCTAACCCTAACCCTAACCCTAACCCTAACCCTAACCCTAACCCTAACCCTAACCCTAACCCTAACCCTAACCCTAACCCTAACCCTAACCCTAACCCTAACCCTAACCCTAACCCTAACCCTAACCCTAACCCTAACCCTAACCCTAACCCTAACCCTAACCCTAACCCTAACCCTAACCCTAACCCTAACCCTAACCCTAACCCTAACCCTAACCCTAACCCTAACCCTAACCCTAACCCTAACCCTAACCCTAACCCTAACCCTAACCCTAACCCTAACCCTAACCCTAACCCTAACCCTAACCCTAACCCTAACCCTAACCCTAACCCTAACCCTAACCCTAACCCTAACCCTAACCCTAACCCTAACCCTAACCCTAACCCTAACCCTAACCCTAACCCTAACCCTAACCCTAACCCTAACCCTAACCCTAACCCTAACCCTAACCCTAACCCTAACCCTAACCCTAACCCTAACCCTAACCCTAACCCTAACCCTAACCCTAACCCTAACCCTAACCCTAACCCTAACCCTAACCCTAACCCTAACCCTAACCCTAACCCTAACCCTAACCCTAACCCTAACCCTAACCCTAACCCTAACCCTAACCCTAACCCTAACCCTAACCCTAACCCTAACCCTAACCCTAACCCTAACCCTAACCCTAACCCTAACCCTAACCCTAACCCTAACCCTAACCCTAACCCTAACCCTAACCCTAACCCTAACCCTAACCCTAACCCTAACCCTAACCCTAACCCTAACCCTAACCCTAACCCTAACCCTAACCCTAACCCTAACCCTAACCCTAACCCTAACCCTAACCCTAACCCTAACCCTAACCCTAACCCTAACCCTAACCCTAACCCTAACCCTAACCCTAACCCTAACCCTAACCCTAACCCTAACCCTAACCCTAACCCTAACCCTAACCCTAACCCTAACCCTAACCCTAACCCTAACCCTAACCCTAACCCTAACCCTAACCCTAACCCTAACCCTAACCCTAACCCTAACCCTAACCCTAACCCTAACCCTAACCCTAACCCTAACCCTAACCCTAACCCTAACCCTAACCCTAACCCTAACCCTAACCCTAACCCTAACCCTAACCCTAACCCTAACCCTAACCCTAACCCTAACCCTAACCCTAACCCTAACCCTAACCCTAACCCTAACCCTAACCCTAACCCTAACCCTAACCCTAACCCTAACCCTAACCCTAACCCTAACCCTAACCCTAACCCTAACCCTAACCCTAACCCTAACCCTAACCCTAACCCTAACCCTAACCCTAACCCTAACCCTAACCCTAACCCTAACCCTAACCCTAACCCTAACCCTAACCCTAACCCTAACCCTAACCCTAACCCTAACCCTAACCCTAACCCTAACCCTAACCCTAACCCTAACCCTAACCCTAACCCTAACCCTAACCCTAACCCTAACCCTAACCCTAACCCTAACCCTAACCCTAACCCTAACCCTAACCCTAACCCTAACCCTAACCCTAACCCTAACCCTAACCCTAACCCTAACCCTAACCCTAACCCTAACCCTAACCCTAACCCTAACCCTAACCCTAACCCTAACCCTAACCCTAACCCTAACCCTAACCCTAACCCTAACCCTAACCCTAACCCTAACCCTAACCCTAACCCTAACCCTAACCCTAACCCTAACCCTAACCCTAACCCTAACCCTAACCCTAACCCTAACCCTAACCCTAACCCTAACCCTAACCCTAACCCTAACCCTAACCCTAACCCTAACCCTAACCCTAACCCTAACCCTAACCCTAACCCTAACCCTAACCCTAACCCTAACCCTAACCCTAACCCTAACCCTAACCCTAACCCTAACCCTAACCCTAACCCTAACCCTAACCCTAACCCTAACCCTAACCCTAACCCTAACCCTAACCCTAACCCTAACCCTAACCCTAACCCTAACCCTAACCCTAACCCTAACCCTAACCCTAACCCTAACCCTAACCCTAACCCTAACCCTAACCCTAACCCTAACCCTAACCCTAACCCTAACCCTAACCCTAACCCTAACCCTAACCCTAACCCTAACCCTAACCCTAACCCTAACCCTAACCCTAACCCTAACCCTAACCCTAACCCTAACCCTAACCCTAACCCTAACCCTAACCCTAACCCTAACCCTAACCCTAACCCTAACCCTAACCCTAACCCTAACCCTAACCCTAACCCTAACCCTAACCCTAACCCTAACCCTAACCCTAACCCTAACCCTAACCCTAACCCTAACCCTAACCCTAACCCTAACCCTAACCCTAACCCTAACCCTAACCCTAACCCTAACCCTAACCCTAACCCTAACCCTAACCCTAACCCTAACCCTAACCCTAACCCTAACCCTAACCCTAACCCTAACCCTAACCCTAACCCTAACCCTAACCCTAACCCTAACCCTAACCCTAACCCTAACCCTAACCCTAACCCTAACCCTAACCCTAACCCTAACCCTAACCCTAACCCTAACCCTAACCCTAACCCTAACCCTAACCCTAACCCTAACCCTAACCCTAACCCTAACCCTAACCCTAACCCTAACCCTAACCCTAACCCTAACCCTAACCCTAACCCTAACCCTAACCCTAACCCTAACCCTAACCCTAACCCTAACCCTAACCCTAACCCTAACCCTAACCCTAACCCTAACCCTAACCCTAACCCTAACCCTAACCCTAACCCTAACCCTAACCCTAACCCTAACCCTAACCCTAACCCTAACCCTAACCCTAACCCTAACCCTAACCCTAACCCTAACCCTAACCCTAACCCTAACCCTAACCCTAACCCTAACCCTAACCCTAACCCTAACCCTAACCCTAACCCTAACCCTAACCCTAACCCTAACCCTAACCCTAACCCTAACCCTAACCCTAACCCTAACCCTAACCCTAACCCTAACCCTAACCCTAACCCTAACCCTAACCCTAACCCTAACCCTAACCCTAACCCTAACCCTAACCCTAACCCTAACCCTAACCCTAACCCTAACCCTAACCCTAACCCTAACCCTAACCCTAACCCTAACCCTAACCCTAACCCTAACCCTAACCCTAACCCTAACCCTAACCCTAACCCTAACCCTAACCCTAACCCTAACCCTAACCCTAACCCTAACCCTAACCCTAACCCTAACCCTAACCCTAACCCTAACCCTAACCCTAACCCTAACCCTAACCCTAACCCTAACCCTAACCCTAACCCTAACCCTAACCCTAACCCTAACCCTAACCCTAACCCTAACCCTAACCCTAACCCTAACCCTAACCCTAACCCTAACCCTAACCCTAACCCTAACCCTAACCCTAACCCTAACCCTAACCCTAACCCTAACCCTAACCCTAACCCTAACCCTAACCCTAACCCTAACCCTAACCCTAACCCTAACCCTAACCCTAACCCTAACCCTAACCCTAACCCTAACCCTAACCCTAACCCTAACCCTAACCCTAACCCTAACCCTAACCCTAACCCTAACCCTAACCCTAACCCTAACCCTAACCCTAACCCTAACCCTAACCCTAACCCTAACCCTAACCCTAACCCTAACCCTAACCCTAACCCTAACCCTAACCCTAACCCTAACCCTAACCCTAACCCTAACCCTAACCCTAACCCTAACCCTAACCCTAACCCTAACCCTAACCCTAACCCTAACCCTAACCCTAACCCTAACCCTAACCCTAACCCTAACCCTAACCCTAACCCTAACCCTAACCCTAACCCTAACCCTAACCCTAACCCTAACCCTAACCCTAACCCTAACCCTAACCCTAACCCTAACCCTAACCCTAACCCTAACCCTAACCCTAACCCTAACCCTAACCCTAACCCTAACCCTAACCCTAACCCTAACCCTAACCCTAACCCTAACCCTAACCCTAACCCTAACCCTAACCCTAACCCTAACCCTAACCCTAACCCTAACCCTAACCCTAACCCTAACCCTAACCCTAACCCTAACCCTAACCCTAACCCTAACCCTAACCCTAACCCTAACCCTAACCCTAACCCTAACCCTAACCCTAACCCTAACCCTAACCCTAACCCTAACCCTAACCCTAACCCTAACCCTAACCCTAACCCTAACCCTAACCCTAACCCTAACCCTAACCCTAACCCTAACCCTAACCCTAACCCTAACCCTAACCCTAACCCTAACCCTAACCCTAACCCTAACCCTAACCCTAACCCTAACCCTAACCCTAACCCTAACCCTAACCCTAACCCTAACCCTAACCCTAACCCTAACCCTAACCCTAACCCTAACCCTAACCCTAACCCTAACCCTAACCCTAACCCTAACCCTAACCCTAACCCTAACCCTAACCCTAACCCTAACCCTAACCCTAACCCTAACCCTAACCCTAACCCTAACCCTAACCCTAACCCTAACCCTAACCCTAACCCTAACCCTAACCCTAACCCTAACCCTAACCCTAACCCTAACCCTAACCCTAACCCTAACCCTAACCCTAACCCTAACCCTAACCCTAACCCTAACCCTAACCCTAACCCTAACCCTAACCCTAACCCTAACCCTAACCCTAACCCTAACCCTAACCCTAACCCTAACCCTAACCCTAACCCTAACCCTAACCCTAACCCTAACCCTAACCCTAACCCTAACCCTAACCCTAACCCTAACCCTAACCCTAACCCTAACCCTAACCCTAACCCTAACCCTAACCCTAACCCTAACCCTAACCCTAACCCTAACCCTAACCCTAACCCTAACCCTAACCCTAACCCTAACCCTAACCCTAACCCTAACCCTAACCCTAACCCTAACCCTAACCCTAACCCTAACCCTAACCCTAACCCTAACCCTAACCCTAACCCTAACCCTAACCCTAACCCTAACCCTAACCCTAACCCTAACCCTAACCCTAACCCTAACCCTAACCCTAACCCTAACCCTAACCCTAACCCTAACCCTAACCCTAACCCTAACCCTAACCCTAACCCTAACCCTAACCCTAACCCTAACCCTAACCCTAACCCTAACCCTAACCCTAACCCTAACCCTAACCCTAACCCTAACCCTAACCCTAACCCTAACCCTAACCCTAACCCTAACCCTAACCCTAACCCTAACCCTAACCCTAACCCTAACCCTAACCCTAACCCTAACCCTAACCCTAACCCTAACCCTAACCCTAACCCTAACCCTAACCCTAACCCTAACCCTAACCCTAACCCTAACCCTAACCCTAACCCTAACCCTAACCCTAACCCTAACCCTAACCCTAACCCTAACCCTAACCCTAACCCTAACCCTAACCCTAACCCTAACCCTAACCCTAACCCTAACCCTAACCCTAACCCTAACCCTAACCCTAACCCTAACCCTAACCCTAACCCTAACCCTAACCCTAACCCTAACCCTAACCCTAACCCTAACCCTAACCCTAACCCTAACCCTAACCCTAACCCTAACCCTAACCCTAACCCTAACCCTAACCCTAACCCTAACCCTAACCCTAACCCTAACCCTAACCCTAACCCTAACCCTAACCCTAACCCTAACCCTAACCCTAACCCTAACCCTAACCCTAACCCTAACCCTAACCCTAACCCTAACCCTAACCCTAACCCTAACCCTAACCCTAACCCTAACCCTAACCCTAACCCTAACCCTAACCCTAACCCTAACCCTAACCCTAACCCTAACCCTAACCCTAACCCTAACCCTAACCCTAACCCTAACCCTAACCCTAACCCTAACCCTAACCCTAACCCTAACCCTAACCCTAACCCTAACCCTAACCCTAACCCTAACCCTAACCCTAACCCTAACCCTAACCCTAACCCTAACCCTAACCCTAACCCTAACCCTAACCCTAACCCTAACCCTAACCCTAACCCTAACCCTAACCCTAACCCTAACCCTAACCCTAACCCTAACCCTAACCCTAACCCTAACCCTAACCCTAACCCTAACCCTAACCCTAACCCTAACCCTAACCCTAACCCTAACCCTAACCCTAACCCTAACCCTAACCCTAACCCTAACCCTAACCCTAACCCTAACCCTAACCCTAACCCTAACCCTAACCCTAACCCTAACCCTAACCCTAACCCTAACCCTAACCCTAACCCTAACCCTAACCCTAACCCTAACCCTAACCCTAACCCTAACCCTAACCCTAACCCTAACCCTAACCCTAACCCTAACCCTAACCCTAACCCTAACCCTAACCCTAACCCTAACCCTAACCCTAACCCTAACCCTAACCCTAACCCTAACCCTAACCCTAACCCTAACCCTAACCCTAACCCTAACCCTAACCCTAACCCTAACCCTAACCCTAACCCTAACCCTAACCCTAACCCTAACCCTAACCCTAACCCTAACCCTAACCCTAACCCTAACCCTAACCCTAACCCTAACCCTAACCCTAACCCTAACCCTAACCCTAACCCTAACCCTAACCCTAACCCTAACCCTAACCCTAACCCTAACCCTAACCCTAACCCTAACCCTAACCCTAACCCTAACCCTAACCCTAACCCTAACCCTAACCCTAACCCTAACCCTAACCCTAACCCTAACCCTAACCCTAACCCTAACCCTAACCCTAACCCTAACCCTAACCCTAACCCTAACCCTAACCCTAACCCTAACCCTAACCCTAACCCTAACCCTAACCCTAACCCTAACCCTAACCCTAACCCTAACCCTAACCCTAACCCTAACCCTAACCCTAACCCTAACCCTAACCCTAACCCTAACCCTAACCCTAACCCTAACCCTAACCCTAACCCTAACCCTAACCCTAACCCTAACCCTAACCCTAACCCTAACCCTAACCCTAACCCTAACCCTAACCCTAACCCTAACCCTAACCCTAACCCTAACCCTAACCCTAACCCTAACCCTAACCCTAACCCTAACCCTAACCCTAACCCTAACCCTAACCCTAACCCTAACCCTAACCCTAACCCTAACCCTAACCCTAACCCTAACCCTAACCCTAACCCTAACCCTAACCCTAACCCTAACCCTAACCCTAACCCTAACCCTAACCCTAACCCTAACCCTAACCCTAACCCTAACCCTAACCCTAACCCTAACCCTAACCCTAACCCTAACCCTAACCCTAACCCTAACCCTAACCCTAACCCTAACCCTAACCCTAACCCTAACCCTAACCCTAACCCTAACCCTAACCCTAACCCTAACCCTAACCCTAACCCTAACCCTAACCCTAACCCTAACCCTAACCCTAACCCTAACCCTAACCCTAACCCTAACCCTAACCCTAACCCTAACCCTAACCCTAACCCTAACCCTAACCCTAACCCTAACCCTAACCCTAACCCTAACCCTAACCCTAACCCTAACCCTAACCCTAACCCTAACCCTAACCCTAACCCTAACCCTAACCCTAACCCTAACCCTAACCCTAACCCTAACCCTAACCCTAACCCTAACCCTAACCCTAACCCTAACCCTAACCCTAACCCTAACCCTAACCCTAACCCTAACCCTAACCCTAACCCTAACCCTAACCCTAACCCTAACCCTAACCCTAACCCTAACCCTAACCCTAACCCTAACCCTAACCCTAACCCTAACCCTAACCCTAACCCTAACCCTAACCCTAACCCTAACCCTAACCCTAACCCTAACCCTAACCCTAACCCTAACCCTAACCCTAACCCTAACCCTAACCCTAACCCTAACCCTAACCCTAACCCTAACCCTAACCCTAACCCTAACCCTAACCCTAACCCTAACCCTAACCCTAACCCTAACCCTAACCCTAACCCTAACCCTAACCCTAACCCTAACCCTAACCCTAACCCTAACCCTAACCCTAACCCTAACCCTAACCCTAACCCTAACCCTAACCCTAACCCTAACCCTAACCCTAACCCTAACCCTAACCCTAACCCTAACCCTAACCCTAACCCTAACCCTAACCCTAACCCTAACCCTAACCCTAACCCTAACCCTAACCCTAACCCTAACCCTAACCCTAACCCTAACCCTAACCCTAACCCTAACCCTAACCCTAACCCTAACCCTAACCCTAACCCTAACCCTAACCCTAACCCTAACCCTAACCCTAACCCTAACCCTAACCCTAACCCTAACCCTAACCCTAACCCTAACCCTAACCCTAACCCTAACCCTAACCCTAACCCTAACCCTAACCCTAACCCTAACCCTAACCCTAACCCTAACCCTAACCCTAACCCTAACCCTAACCCTAACCCTAACCCTAACCCTAACCCTAACCCTAACCCTAACCCTAACCCTAACCCTAACCCTAACCCTAACCCTAACCCTAACCCTAACCCTAACCCTAACCCTAACCCTAACCCTAACCCTAACCCTAACCCTAACCCTAACCCTAACCCTAACCCTAACCCTAACCCTAACCCTAACCCTAACCCTAACCCTAACCCTAACCCTAACCCTAACCCTAACCCTAACCCTAACCCTAACCCTAACCCTAACCCTAACCCTAACCCTAACCCTAACCCTAACCCTAACCCTAACCCTAACCCTAACCCTAACCCTAACCCTAACCCTAACCCTAACCCTAACCCTAACCCTAACCCTAACCCTAACCCTAACCCTAACCCTAACCCTAACCCTAACCCTAACCCTAACCCTAACCCTAACCCTAACCCTAACCCTAACCCTAACCCTAACCCTAACCCTAACCCTAACCCTAACCCTAACCCTAACCCTAACCCTAACCCTAACCCTAACCCTAACCCTAACCCTAACCCTAACCCTAACCCTAACCCTAACCCTAACCCTAACCCTAACCCTAACCCTAACCCTAACCCTAACCCTAACCCTAACCCTAACCCTAACCCTAACCCTAACCCTAACCCTAACCCTAACCCTAACCCTAACCCTAACCCTAACCCTAACCCTAACCCTAACCCTAACCCTAACCCTAACCCTAACCCTAACCCTAACCCTAACCCTAACCCTAACCCTAACCCTAACCCTAACCCTAACCCTAACCCTAACCCTAACCCTAACCCTAACCCTAACCCTAACCCTAACCCTAACCCTAACCCTAACCCTAACCCTAACCCTAACCCTAACCCTAACCCTAACCCTAACCCTAACCCTAACCCTAACCCTAACCCTAACCCTAACCCTAACCCTAACCCTAACCCTAACCCTAACCCTAACCCTAACCCTAACCCTAACCCTAACCCTAACCCTAACCCTAACCCTAACCCTAACCCTAACCCTAACCCTAACCCTAACCCTAACCCTAACCCTAACCCTAACCCTAACCCTAACCCTAACCCTAACCCTAACCCTAACCCTAACCCTAACCCTAACCCTAACCCTAACCCTAACCCTAACCCTAACCCTAACCCTAACCCTAACCCTAACCCTAACCCTAACCCTAACCCTAACCCTAACCCTAACCCTAACCCTAACCCTAACCCTAACCCTAACCCTAACCCTAACCCTAACCCTAACCCTAACCCTAACCCTAACCCTAACCCTAACCCTAACCCTAACCCTAACCCTAACCCTAACCCTAACCCTAACCCTAACCCTAACCCTAACCCTAACCCTAACCCTAACCCTAACCCTAACCCTAACCCTAACCCTAACCCTAACCCTAACCCTAACCCTAACCCTAACCCTAACCCTAACCCTAACCCTAACCCTAACCCTAACCCTAACCCTAACCCTAACCCTAACCCTAACCCTAACCCTAACCCTAACCCTAACCCTAACCCTAACCCTAACCCTAACCCTAACCCTAACCCTAACCCTAACCCTAACCCTAACCCTAACCCTAACCCTAACCCTAACCCTAACCCTAACCCTAACCCTAACCCTAACCCTAACCCTAACCCTAACCCTAACCCTAACCCTAACCCTAACCCTAACCCTAACCCTAACCCTAACCCTAACCCTAACCCTAACCCTAACCCTAACCCTAACCCTAACCTAACCCTAACCCTAACCTAACCCTAACCTAACCCTAACCCTAACCCTAACCCTAACCCTAACCCTAACCCTAACCCTAACCCTAACCCTAACCCTAACCCTAACCCTAACCCTAACCCTAACCCTAACCCTAACCCTAACCCTAACCCTAACCCTAACCCTAACCCTAACCTAACCCTAACCCTAACCCTAACCCTAACCCTAACCCTAACCCTAACCCTAACCCTAACCCTAACCCTAACCCTAACCCTAACCCTAAACCCTAACCCTAACCCTAACCCTAACCCTAACCCTAACCCTAACCCTAACCTGGCAACGGGTGGTTGGGGCATGGGTTTTGGAGCCGGGGGGCCTGGGAGGCAGCGATTCGTTCGCGGCTGGCCTTGGTCCTCGGTCCTCTTGAACCTTATCTCAGGCTTTAGCCAGAGTAGGCCCCCACTAGCACAAAGCTACCTGGGATACCTTGCGGTGTTAACGAACAGGTGGCTTGGGTAGGAGGTTCTGGATGTCCTGTGGTTGGGGAGGCAGCGGTCCTTCCGCGGCTGGCTCCATCCTCGGTGACTCTGGAAACTCAGCTCTCACCTTCTCCTCTCGGGGTGAGGTTGGAGTATGCCCCAAGATGAGACCACTTCGCAGACCCTGCCTGAATGACCTGAGAAACCTAGCGGTGTTAACAAAGGGTCATAGGGGCAGGGGGTAAGTATCCAGCCTCTCTGGGTCCACTAGGACAGCACGCAGAGAAGGTGGTCTGGGGCAAACAGACCTTAAATGGGCGCCCAGTCTTCTATTAGCACCCACCTTACAACACTACATATTAAAACAAAAAAATTTTTAAGACACCACACATATCCCTATATTTTCTGGGGTGATTAGTAATATTTTTTAATTTTTATTTTACTACATAAAAGTTCATATTACTTAATCAAACCTTTTGATTGTTTACTAAATGTCTTATTACTTCATAATAATTAGAATATGAGAGGATATGAAAACACCAATTAAAGATACATTTACCTTACTATAACCTTAGGGCTCTTAATTTAATTGGAGGATAGGACACAAGCCTAGGAATGATCAACCTAAGGCGGGCCACCTCAGAAGAGGGTGTATAGTGTTTAAAAGGCCGAAACACCCAATGACTCTGAGGCACACTACTGATGATGTGTCCTAAAAAATATCTATTCTACATTTATAATAATTTTTTACCGCAAAAAAGATAGTACTAATCACTTCTGGCATTACTCACTGCCATCTAATATTCTCACATCTATTCACTCCCTGATGTCTACTACACGAGGGAGACAGAATAGAGTGAGCAGAATAGGCCAACTCGGTCTAGAGGGTGTCCTGCTCAGTCCAGTGGCGCACTTCTCACCCTGCTCATTATTATTAATAGAAAAAAATCATTTAATATTTCACACCTATTCACTCCCTGCATGTCTACCACGGCAGGGAGACAGCATAGGTGAGCAGAATAGGCCAACTCGGTCTAGAGGGTGTCCTGCTCAGTCCAGTGGCACACTTCTCACCCTGCTCATTATTATTAATAGAGAAAAAAAATCATTTAATATTTCACACCTATTCACTCCCTGCATGTCTACCACGGCAGTGAGACAGAATAGGTGAGCAGAATAGGCCAACTCGGTCTAGAGGGTGTCCTGCTCAGTCCAGCGGCACACTCCTCACCCTGCTCACCCTTTTCAACAAACAGTAATTTAACATCTTCCACCTACTCATTCCCTGGATGGGTGCCATGGCGGAGGGATAGAATAGGTGAACAACATAGGCCAACTCGGTCTAAAGGGTGTCCTGCTCAGTCCAGCGGCACACTCCTCACCCTGCTCACCACTAAATAATTTTAGCCTACTTCTTAGGAACACCAAACTTAATGTCACAGTTTTTTGACCCACTCTGAAATCACGAGCCCAGCAGCAATGCTTAACAGGCGCCGGCCCGTGCACTACCCTTGATCTTCCTACTCAACCATGCGGTCGGAATGACTGTACTGGGGGAAGTCATTGTATATTAACAAAAACCTAACCCTAACCCTAACCGTAACCCTAACCCTAACCCTAACCTTAACCGTAACCGTAACCGTAACCTAACCCTAACCCTAACCCTAACCCTAACCCTAACCCTAACCATAACCCTAGGGTTAAGAATTAGGGTTAAGAATTAGGGTTAAGAATTAGGGTTAGGGTTAAGAATTTAAGGTTAGGGTTAGGGTTAGGGTTAGGGTTAGGGTCAGGGTTAAGAATTTAGGGTTAGGTTTAAGAATTAGGGTTAGGGTTAGGGTTAAGAATTAGGGTTAAGAATTAGGGTTAAGAATTAGGGTTAGGGTTAAGAATTTAAGGTTAGGGTTAAGAATTAGTGTTAGGGTTAAGAATTTAGGGTTAGGGTTAAGAATTTGGGTTAAGAATTAGGGTTAGGGTAAGGGTTAAGAATTTAGGGTTAGGGTTAGGGTTAAGAATTAGGGTTAGGGTTAAGAATTTAGGGTTAGGGTTAAGAATTAGGGTTAGGGTTAGGGTTAAGAATTTAGGGTTAGGGTTAGGGTTAAGAATTTAGGGTTAGGGTTAAGAATTAGGGTTAGGGTTAGGGTTAGGGTTAGGGTTAAGAATTAGGGTTAAGAATTAGGGTTAAGAATTAGGGTTAGGGTTAAGAATTTAAGGTTAGGGTTAGGGTTAGGGTTAGGGTTCGGGTCAGGGTTAAGAATTTAGGGTTAGGTTTAAGAATTAGGGTTAGGGTTAGGGTTAAGAATTAGGGTTAAGAATTAGGGTTAAGAATTAGGGTTAGGGTTAAGAATTTAAGGTTAGGGTTAGGGTTAAGGTTATGGTTAGGGTTAGGGTTAGGGTTAGGGTTAGGTTAGGGTTAGGGTTAGGGTTAGGGTTAGGGTTAGGGTTAGGTTAGGGTTAGGGTTAGGGTTAGGGTTGGGTTACGGTTATGGTTAGGGTTAGGGTTAGGGTTAGGTTATGGTTAGGGTTAGGGTTAGGGTTAGGGTTAGGGTTAGGTTAGGGTTAGGTTAGGGTTAGGGTTAGGGTTAGGGTTAGGTTAGGGTTAGGTTACGGTTAGGGTTAGGGTTAGGGTTAGGGTTAGGGTTATGGTTAGGGTTAGGTTAGGGTTAGGGTTAGGGTTAGCTAGGGTTAGGGTTAGGGTTAGGGTTAGGGTTAGGGTTAGGGTTAGGGTAGGGTAGGGTTAGGGTTAGGGTTAGGTTAGGGTTAGGGTTAGGTTAGGGTTAGGTTAGGGTTAGGGTTAGGGTTAGGGTTAGGGTCAGGGTTAGGGTTACAGTTAGGGTTAATGTCCAGATGCCACCTCTAGGGTTGCCTGTACTGTTGAGTGTCACAGAAATCCACATATTCCAAACTCCTTCTCCTGACAACCCAGAGGTCTGAAATCGAAATATGTTATCCAAATGACAACTCTGGTGTTGCCTTGTAAGTTACGTGTTACTAACGTTAACGTAGGCCAAACTCCTTCCCCCGACATCCCAGAGGTCTGAAATTCTAATATGTTGTCCAAATGGCACCTCTGGTGTTGCTTGTTAAGTTTCGTTACACTAAAATCAACGTAGGCCAAACTCCTTCCCCCGACATCTCAGAGGTCTGAAATTGAAATATGTGCTCAGGATAGCACATTTGAGGCTGCTTGTAAAGTTTCGTACCACAGGAGTCAACGTAGGCCAAACTCCTTTCCCCGACATCCCAGAGGTCTGAAATCGAAATATGTTGTCCGGATAGCAAATTTGAGGTTGCTTGTAAAGTTTCGTACCACAGGAGTCAACGTAGGCCAAACTCCTTCCCCCAACATCCCAGAGGTCTGAAATTGAAATATGTTGTCCGGATAGCACATTTGAGGCTGCGTGTAAAGTTTCGTACCACAGAAGTCAACGTAGGCCAAACTCCTTCCCCCGACATCCCAGAGGTCTGAAATTGTAATGTCTTGTCCAAATGACACTTCTGGTGTTGATTGTAAAGTTTTTTGTTACTGAAGTCAACGTAGGCCAAACTCCTTCCCCCGACATCCCAGAGGTCTGAAATCGAAATATGTTGTCCGGATAGCACATTTGAGGCTGCCTGTAAAGTTTCGTACCACAGAAGTCAACGTAGGCCAAACTCCTTCCCCCGACAACCCAGAGGTCTGAAATTGAAATATGTTGTCCAAATGGTACTTCTGGTGTTGTTTGTATCGTTTCATGTTACTGAAGTCAACGTAGACCAAACTTCTTCCCCCGACAACCCAGAGGTCTGAAATTGAAATATGTTGTCCGGATAGCACATATGAGGCTGCCTGTAAAGTTTCGTACCACAGAAGTCAACGTAGGCCAAACTCCTTCCCCCGACAACCCAGAGGTCTGAAATTGAAATATGTTGTCCGCATAGCACATTTGAGGTTGCCTGTAAAGTTTCGTAACACAAAAGTCAACGTAGGCCAAACTCCTTCCCCAGACAACCCAGAGGTCTGAAATCGAAATATGTTGTACGGATAGCACATTTGAGGTTGCCTGTAAAGTTTCGTAACACAGAAGTCAACGTAGGCCAAACTCCTTCCCCAGACAACCCAGAGGTCTGAAATCGAAATATGTTGTCCAAATGGCACTTCTGGTGTTGTTTGTAAAGTTTCATGTTACTGAAGTCAACGTAGACCAAACTCCTTCCCCCGACAACCCAGAGGTCTGAAATTAAAATATGTTGTCCGGATATCACATTTGAGGTTGCGTTTAAAGTTTCGTACCACAGAAGTCAACGTAGGCCAAACTCCTTCCCCCGACATCCCAGAGGTCTGAAATCGAAATATGTTGTCCAAATGGCACTTCTGGTGTTGTTTGTAAAGTTTCATGTTACTGAAGTCAACGTAGACCAAACTCCTTCCCCCGACAACCCAGAGGTCTGAAATTGAAATATGTTGTCCAAATGGACCTTCTGTTGTTGTTTGTAAAGTTTCGTGTTACTGAAGTCAACGTAGGCCAAACTCCTTCCCCCGACAACTCAGAGGTCTGAAATCGAAATATGTTGTCCAGATAGCACATTTGAAGTTGCTTGTAAAGTTTCGTACCACAGAAGTCAACGTAGGCCAAACTCCTTCCCCCGACAACCCAGAGGTCTGAAATTGAAATATGTTGTCCGCATAGCACATTTGAGGTTGCCTGTAAAGTTTCGTAACACAGAAGTCAACGTAGGCCAAACTCCTTCCCCCGACAACCCAGAGGTCTGAAATCGAAATATGTTGTCCAAATGGCACTTCTGGTGTTGTTTTTAAAGTTTCGTGTTACTGAAGTCAACGTAGGCCAAACTCCTTCCCCAGACAACCCAGAGGTCTGAAATCGAAATATGTTGTCCAAATGGCACTTCTGGTGTTGTTTGTAAAGTTTCATGTTACTGAAGTCAACGTAGACCAAACTCCTTCCCCCGACAACCCAGAGGTCTGAAATTGAAATATGTTGTCCGGATAGCACATTTGAGGTTGCGTGTAAAGTTTCGTACCACAGAAGTCAACGTAGGCCAAACTCCTTCCCCCGACATCCCAGAGGTCTGAAATCGAAATATGTTGTCCAAATGGCACTTCTGGTGTTGTTTTTAAAGTTTCGTGTTACTGAAGTCAACGTAGACCAAACTCCTTCCCCCGACAACCCAGAGGTCTGAAATTTAAATATGTTGTCTGGATAGCACATTTGAGGTTGTCTGTCAAGTTTCGTGTTAATGAAGTCAACGTAGGCCAAACTCCTTCCCCCGACAACCCAGAGTTCTGAAATCGAAATATGTTGTCCAAATGGCACTTCTGGTGTTGTTTTTAAAGTTTCGTGTTACTGAAGTCAACGTAGGCCAAAGTCCTTCCCCAGACAACCCAGAGGTCTGAAATCGAAATATGTTGTCCAAATGGCACTTCTGGTGTTGTTTGTAAAGTTTCATGTTACTGAAGTCAACGTAGACCAAACTCCTTCCCCCGACAACCCAGAGGTCTGAAATTGAAATATGTTGTCCGGATAGCACATTTGAGGTTGCGTGTAAAGTTTCGTACCACAGAAGTCAACGTAGGCCAAACTCCTTCCCCCGACATCCCAGAGGTCTGAAATCGAAATATGTTGTCCAAATGGCACTTCTGGTGTTGTTTGTAAAGTTTCATGTTACTGAAGTCAACGTAGACCAAACTCCTTCCCCCGACAACCCAGAGGTCTGAAATTGAAATATGTTGTCCGGATAGCACATTTGAGGTTGCCTGTAAAGTTTCGTAACACAGAAGTCAACGTAGGCCAAACTCCTTCCCCAGACAACCCAGAGGTCTGAAATCGAAATATGTTGTCCAAATGGCACTTCTGGTGTTGTTTTTAAAGTTTCGTGTTACTGAAGTCAACGTAGACCAAACTCCTTCCCCCGACAACCCAGAGGTCTGAAATCGAAATATGTTGTCCAGATAGCACATTTGAGGTTGCGTGTAAAGTTTCGTACCACAGAAGTCAGTGTAGGCCAAACTCCTTCCCCCGACATCCCAGAGGTCTGAAATCGAAATATGTTGTCCGGATAGCACATTTGAGGTTGTCTGTCAAGTTTCGTGTTAATGAAGTCAACGTAGGCCAAACTCCTTCCCCCGACAACCCAGAGGTCTGAAATCGAAATATGTTGTCCAAATGGCACTTCTGGTGTTGTTTTTAAAGTTTCGTGTTACTGAAGTCAACGTAGGCCAAACTCCTTCCCCCGACAACCCAGAGGTCTGAAATTGAAATATGTTGTCCAAATGGACCTTCTGGTGTTGTTTGTAAAGTTTCGTGTTACTGAAGTCAACGTAGGCCAAACTCCTTCCCCCGACAACTCAGAGGTCTGAAATTGAAATATGTTGTCCAGATAGCACATTTGAGGTTGCGTGTAAAGTTTCGTACCACAGAAGTCAACGTAGGCCAAACTCCTTCCCCCGACAACCCAGAGGTCTGAAATTGAAATATGTTGTCTGCATAGCACATTTGAGGTTGCCTGTAAAGTTTCGTAACACAGAAGTCAACGTAGGCCAAACTCCTTCCCCAGACAACCCAGAGGTCTGAAATCGAAATATGTTGTCCAAATGGCACTTCTGGTGTTGTTTGTAAAGTTTCATGTTACTGAAGTCAACGTAGACCAAACTCCTTCCCCCGACAACCCAGAGGTCTGAAATTGAAATATGTTGTCCGGATAGCACATTTGAGGTTGCCTGTAAAGTTTCGTAACACAGAAGTCAACGTAGGCCAAACTCCTTCCCCAGACAACCCAGAGGTCTGAAATCGAAATATGTTGTCCAAATGGCACTTCTGGTGTTGTTTGTAAAGTTTCATGTTACTGAAGTCAACGTAGACCAAACTCCTTCCCCCGACAACCCAGAGGTCTGAAATTGAAATATGTTGTCCGGATAGCACATTTGAGGTTGCGTGTAAAGTTTCGTACCACAGAAGTCAACGTAGGCCAAACTCCTTCCCCCGACATCCCAGAGGTCTGAAATCGAAATATGTTGTCCAAATGGCACTTCTGGTGTTGTTTTTAAAGTTTCGTGTTACTGAAGTCAACGTAGACCAAACTCCTTCCCCCGACAACCCAGAGGTCTGAAATTTAAATATGTTGTCTGGATAGCACATTTGAGGTTGTCTGTCAAGTTTCGTGTTAATGAAGTCAACGTAGGCCAAACTCCTTCCCCCGACAACCCAGAGTTCTGAAATCGAAATATGTTGTCCAAATGGCACTTCTGGTGTTGTTTTTAAAGTTTCGTGTTACTGAAGTCAACGTAGGCCAAAGTCCTTCCCCCGACAACCCAGAGGTCTGAAATTGAAATATGTTGTCCAGATAGCACATTTGAGGGTGCGTGTAAAGTTTCGTACCACAGAAGTCAACGTAGGCCAAACTCCTTCCCCCGACAACCCAGAGGTCTGAAATTGAAATATGTTGTCTGCATAGCACATTTGAGGTTGCCTGTAAAGTTTCGTAACACAGAAGTCAACGTAGGCCAAACTCCTTCCCCAGACAACCCAGAGGTCTGAAATCGAAATATGTTGTCCAAATGGCACTTCTGGTGTTGTTTTTAAAGTTTCGTGTCACTGAAGTCAACGTTCGCCAAACTCCTTCCCCCGACAACCCAGAGGTCTGAAATTGAAATATGTTGTACGGATAGCACATTTGAGGTTGCCTGTAAAGTTTCGTAACACAGAAGTCAACGTAGGCCAAACTCCTTCCCCAGACAACCCAGAGGTCTGAAATCGAAATATGTTGTCCAAATGGCACTTCTGGTGTTGTTTGTAAAGTTTCATGTTACTGAAGTCAACGTAGACCAAACTCCTTCCCCCGACAACCCAGAGGTCTGAAATTGAAATATGTTGTACGGATAGCACATTTGAGGTTGTCTGTCAAGTTTCGTGTTAATGAAGTCAACGTAGGCCAAACTCCTTCCCCCGACAACCCAGAGGTCTGAAATCGAAATATGTTATCCGAATGGCACTGCTGGTGTTGTTTGTAACGTTTCGTGTTACTGAAGTCAACATAGGCCAAACTCCTTCCCCTGACAACCTAGAGGTCTGAAATTTAAATATGTTGTCTGAATGGCACTTCTGGTGTTGTTTGTAAAGTTTCGTGTTACTGAAGTCAACGTAGGCCAAACTCCTTCCCCTGACAATCCAGAGGTCTGAAATCGAAATATGTTGTCCGGATAGCACATGTGAGGTTGCCTGTAAAGTTTCGTGCCATAGTATTCAACGTAGGCCAAACTCCTTCTCCCGACAACCTAGAGGTCTGAAATCGTAATATGTTGTCCGAATGGCACTTCTGGTGTTGTTTGTAAAGTTTCGTGACACAGAAGTCAACGTAGGCCAAACTCCTTCCCCCGACATCCCAGAGGTCTGAAATCATAATACGTTGTCCGATTGGCACTTCTGGTGTTGTGTGTAAAGTTTCGTGCCACAGAAGTCAACGTAGGCCAAACTCCTTCCCCCGACAACTTAGAGGTCTGAAATGTAAATATGTTGTCTAAATGGCACTTCTGGTGTTGTTTGTAAAGTTTGGTGACACCAATGTCAACGTAGGCCAAACTCCTTCCCCCGACAACCCAAAGGTCTGAAATCGAAATATGTTGTCCAAATGGCACTTCTGGTGTTGTTTGTAAAGCTTCGTGTTACTGAAGTCAACGTAGGCCAAACTCCTTCCCCCGACAACCCAGAGGTCTGAAATTGAAATATGTTGTCCAAATGGCACTTCTGGTGTTGTTTGTAAAGTTTCATGTTACTGAAGTCAACGTAGACCAAACTCCTTCCCCCGACAACCCAGAGGTCTGAAATTGAAATATGTTGTACGGATAGCACATTTGAGGTTGTCTGTCAAGTTTCGTGTTAATGAAGTCAACGTAGGCCAAACTCCTTCCCCCGACAACCCAGAGGTCTGAAATCGAAATATGTTGTCCGAATGGCACTGCTGGTGTTGTTTGTAACGTTTCGTGTTACTGAAGTCAACATAGGCCAAACTCCTTCCCCTGACAACCTAGAGGTCTGAAATTTAAATATGTTGTCTGAATGGCACTTCTGGTGTTGTTTGTAAAGTTTCGTGTTACTGAAGTCAACGTAGGCCAAACTCCTTCCCCTGACAATCCAGAGGTCTGAAATCGAAATATGTTGTCCGGATAGCACATGTGAGGTTGCCTGTAAAGTTTCGTGCCATAGTATTCAACGTAGGCCAAACTCCTTCTCCCGACAACCTAGAGGTCTGAAATCGTAATATGTTGTCCGAATGGCACTTCTGGTGTTGTTTGTAAAGTTTCGTGACACAGAAGTCAACGTAGGCCAAACTCCTTCCCCCGACATCCCAGAGGTCTGAAATCATAATACGTTGTCCGATTGGCACTTCTGGTGTTGTGTGTAAAGTTTCGTGCCACAGAAGTCAACGTAGGCCAAACTCCTTCCCCCGACAACTTAGAGGTCTGAAATGTAAATATGTTGTCTAAATGGCACTTCTGGTGTTGTTTGTAAAGTTTGGTGACACCAATGTCAACGTAGGCCAAACTCCTTCCCCCGACAACCCAAAGGTCTGAAATCGAAATATGTTGTCCAAATGGCACTTCTGGTGTTGTTTGTAAAGCTTCGTGTTACTGAAGTCAACGTAGGCCAAACTCCTTCCCCTGACAATCCAGAGGTCTGAAATCGAAATATGTTGTCCGGATAGCACATTTGAGGTTGCCTGTAAAGTTTCGGGCCACAGAAGTCAACGTAGGCCAAACTCCTTCTCCTGACAACCCAGAGGTCTGAAATCGAAATTTGTTGTCCGGATAGCACATTTGAGGTTGCCTGTAAAGTTTCGTGCCATAGAAGTCAACGTAAGCCAAACTCCTTCCCCCGACATCCCAGAGGTCTGAAATCGAAATTTGTTGTCCGGATAGCACATTTGAGGTTGCCTGTAAAGTTTCGTGCCACAGAAGTCAACGTAGGCCAAACTCCTTCCCCCGACAACCCAGAGGTCTGAAATTGAAATATGTTGTACGGATAGCACATTTGAGGTTGTCTGTCAAGTTTCGTGTTAATGAAGTCAACGTAGGCCAAACTCCTTCCCCCGACAACCCAGAGGTCTGAAATCGAAATATGTTGTCAGAATGGCACTGCTGGTGTTGTTTGTAATGTTTCGTGTTACTGAAGTCAACATAGGCCAAACTTCTTCCCCTGACAACCTAGAGGTCTGAAATTTAAATATGTTGTCTGAATGGCACTTCTGGTGTTGTTTGTAAAGTTTCGTGTTACTGAAGTCAACATAGGCCAAACTTCTTCCCCTGACAATCCAGAGGTCTGAAATCGAAATATGTTGTCCGGATAGCACATTGGAGGTTGCCTGTAAAGTTTCGTGCCATAGTAGTCAACGTAGGCCAAACTCCTTCTCCCGACAACCTAGAGGTCTGAAATCGTAATATGTTGTCCGAATGGCACTTTTGGTGTTGTTTGTAAAGTTTCGTGACACAGAAGTCAACGTAGGCCAAACTCCTTCCCCCGACATCCCAGAGGTCTGAAATCATAATACGTTGTCCGAATGGCACTTCTGGTGTTGTTTGTAAAGTTTCGTGCCACAGAAGTCAACGTAGGCCAAACTCCTTCCCCCGACAACATAGAGATCTGAAATGTAAATATGTTGTCTAAATGGCACTTCTGGTGTTGTTTGTAAAGTTTGGTGACACCGAAGTCAACGTAGGCCAAACTCCTTCTCCCGACAACCCAAAGGTCTGAAATCGAAACATGATGTCCGGATGGCACATTTGAGTTTGCCTGTAAAGTTGCGTTACACAGAAGTCAACGTAGGCCAAACTCCTTCCCCCGACAACCTAGAGGTCTGAAATTTAAATATGTTGTCTGAATGGCACTTCTGGTGTTGTTTGTAAAGTTTCGTGACACAGAAGTCAACGTAGGCCAAACTCCTTCCCCCGACATCCCAGAGGTCGGACATCGTAATATGTCGTCCGAATGGCACTTCTGGTGTTGCCTTTAAAGTTTCGTGTTACTGAAGTTAACATAGGCCAAACTCCTTCCCCCGACAACCCAGAGGTCTGAAATTGTAATATCTTGTCCGGATAGCACATTTGAGGTTGCCTGTAAAGTTTCGTGCCATAGAAGTCAACGTAGGCCAAACTCCTTCTCCTGACAACCCAGAGGTCTGAAATCGAAATATGTTATCCGAATAGCACTTCTGGTGTTGTTTGTAAAGTTTCGTGTTACAGAAGTCAACGTAGGCCAAACTCCTTCCCCCGACAACCTAGAGGTCTGAAATCGTAATATGTTGTCCGAATAGCACTTCTGGTGTTGTTTGTAAAGTTTCGTGTTACTGAAGTCAACGTAGGCCAAACTCCTTCCCCCGACAACCCAAAGGTCTGAAATTGTAATATCTTGTCCGGATAGCACATTTGAGGTTGCCTGTAAAGTTTCGTGCCACAGAAGTTAACGTAGGCCAAACTCCTTCTCCTGACAACCCAGAGGTCTGAAATCGAAATATGTTGTCTGGATAGCACATTTGAGGTTGCCTGTAAAGTTTCGTGCCATAGAAGTCAACGTAGGCCAAACTCCTTCCCCCGACAACCTAGAGGTCTGAAATCGAAATATGTTGTCCGGATAGCAGATTTGAGGTTGCCTGTAAAGTTTCGTGCCGCAGAAGTCAACGTAGGCCAAACTCCTTCCCCCGACAACTTAGAGGTCTGAAATTTAAATATGTTGTCTAAATGGCACTTCTGGTGTTGTTTGTAAAGTTTGGTGACACCAAAGTCAACGTAGGCCAAACTCCTTAGCCCGACATCCCAAAGGTCTAAAATCGTAATATGTTATCCGGATAGCACTTTTGAGGGTGTCTGTAAAGTTTCGTGCCACAGAAGTTAATGTAGGCCAAACTCCTTCTGCTGACAACTCAGAGGTCTGAAATTGTAATATGTTGTCCGGATAGCACATTTGAGGTTGTCTGTAAAGTTTCGTGCCACAGAAGTCAACGTAGGCCAAACTCCTTCCCCTGACAACCCAGAGGTCTGAAACTGTAATATGTTGTCCAAATCACACATTTGGTGTTGCCTGTAAAGTTTCGTTGCACAGAAGTCAATCTAGGCCAAAGTCCTTCCCCCGACAACCCAGAGCTCTGAAATTTTAATATGTTGTCCGGATAGCACATTTGAGGTTGCTTGTAAAGTTTCATGCCACAGAAGTCAACATAGGCCAAACTCCTTCCCCTGACAATCCAGAACTCTGAAATTGTAATATGTTGTCCGGATATCAGAGTTGAGGTTGCTTGTAAAATTTCGTGCCACAGAAGTTAACGTAGGCCAAACTCTTCCCGCTGATAAACCAGAGGTCTAAAATCGAAATATGTTGTCCAAATGGCACCCCTGGTGTTGCCTTTAAAGTTTCGTGTTACAGAAGTCAACGTAGGCCAAACATCTTCCCCCGACAACCCAGAGGTCTGAAATCGTAATATGTTGTCCGGATCGTACAGTTGAGGTTGCTTGTAAAGTTTCATGCCACAGAAGTCAACATAGGCCAAACTCCTTCCCCTGAATATCCAGAACTCTGAAATTGTAATATGTTGTCCGGATAGCACAGTTGAGGTTGCTTGTAAAGTTTCGTGCCACAGAAGTCAACGTAGGCCAAACTCCTTCCCCTGACAACCCAGAGGTCTGAAACTGTAATATGTTGTCCAAATCACACCTTTGGTATTGCCTGTAAAGTTTCTTGCCACAGAAGTCAACGTAGGCCAAACTCCTTCCCCCGACAACCCAGAGGTCTGAAATCTAAATATGTTGTCCAAATGGCACATCTGGGGTTGCCTGCAGAGTTTCATGGCACAAAAACAATCGTAGGCCAAACTCCTTCCCCCAAGCACCCAGAGGTCTGAAATCACAATATGTTGTCTAAATGGCACATGTGTGATCGAAGTTTCATGCTTCAGAAGTCAACGTAGGCCAAACTCATTCCCCCGACCATTCAGAGGTATGAAATCGTAGGAATTTGGCCAATTGGCACCTGCGACGTCCACTGCTGAGTTTCGTGTCACAGAAGGTACAGTTGGCCAAACTCCATTCTCTGACCACCCAGAGGCCTGAAATTGCAGTATGTTGTTCAACTGGAACTCCTATGTTATCCAACTGGCACCTGTGTGATCGTCTGCGATGTTTTGTGCCACAGAAGTTAACGTGGTCCAAACTCCTTTCCCCCGAGCACCCAGAGGTCTGACATCACAATATGTTGTCCAACCGGCACATTTGGGGTTTCTAGCAGAGTTTCGTGTCACAGAAGTCCACGTAGGCCAAACTCCTTCCACCAAGCATCCAAGTTCTGAAATCGCAGTATGGTGTCCAACTGGCACCTGTATGATCACCCTCAAAATTTCGTGTCACAGAAGTCAACATGGGCCAAACTCCTTCCCCCACCACCGAGAGGTCTGAAATCACAGTATGTTATCCATCTGGCACCTGTGTGATGGCCTGCTAAATTCTGTGCTACAAATGCCTTCGTAGGCCAAACTCCGTCCTCTGACCACCTACAAGTCTGAAATCGTAGTATGTTGTCCATAGGCCATTTTTTCTTCAGTGTGAATTTGCTGGTGTTGAATGAGACAGTTTCTCTCGGTTCCTATAATAAAAAAATAATAAATAAATAAAAATAATAATAATAATAAAAAAAAACACTGTTCATCTTTAGTATCAGAATGAATGTATTTGTTCAGGTTATGTTTGTGCTGATTTAACATGAGTTTTTCTCTACAAAATACTATTATGAACACCATTCCATATACACTTTACTGGCTTTCTAAAAAAAGCACTGTTTAAAATTGTGCCAAAAGGCACAACCCTGAATAAAATAATACAAAATCATCACTGAGCTCAGATTGAGGTACTGAGGTGTAAATTTGTGTTTACAGTGATCAGTCAGAGGATGGGGCTATGGGGCTGCTGGAACTCTTCTAAATAATGTTTTGACTTTCATTACATTGGCATTTCTGCTGTATTTTTATAACCTTTACTGTTTATAATTAGTTTTAATTAGAAGTAAAAATAAATTCCATGTTGCTTGACTGAAACAGATGCATTAAAGCTTGTATTGCATTAGATTTATATTTATTTATTTATCTATATATATATATATATATATATTTTTTTTTGTTTTTCATAATTTTATTTTAAAACTTTCCCCATTTTCTCCCCCAATTTGCTTAGCCAAATACCCAACCCACTCATTAGGACTCCCACTAGCACTAGTGATGCTCCAACACCAGGAGGGTAAAGATTAGCACACACCTCCTCCGACAAATGTGAAATCAGACTCCGCCTCTTTTTGAACTGCTGCTGATGCAGCATTGACGAGTAGCATCACAGCGCTAACGCTCGGAGTAAAGCGTAGGGAATTGGTTTTAATACATCAGCTCACAGACGCAGCCATGTGCTACGGACATCACCTTTTAGTGATAAGGGGAAAGAGAGCCATCTACTGTACCCACCCAGAGAGAGCAAGGACAACTGTGCTCTCTCAGTGCTCCGACAGCTGATGGCAAGCTGCGTGAGTGGAGGTTCAAACCAGCGACCTCCTGATCATAGTGGAAACGCTTTAGACCGCTGGACCACTCAGCGCACTGCAATATATATATTTTTTATTTTGTATATATTTTTTTCAGTGCTACTTTTAAGGTAGCACTGATGATTACTATGACTATTCTTCAATCTTCACTAATCATATTCTGTAGTTGTATAATAAAAACTGTAGTTGTGTTTGTGTTTTTCTGTATACTGGATATGTGAGGAAGTATGCAGGGTGGGGCAGTTCTGGGAAGTATGATCATCAGGACAGAGGTGATGAAGAACAGACACTTATACAGACTCACCTGTATTAGAACTTCAAAGCATTTTTAATTGTATAAAATGTTGAACACTGTGACTAGATGACGTGAAAATCGGAAATGCAGTTCTGTGAGTATCGATGCTGTTGGTGGGACATTTCTGATGTTAGGATTTGTAAATCGTGCAGTATCGACACAAAGGTTAGGAATGACAGTCCTGCATGTGGTTTCAGGGATCAGGTAGGCTGACCTCAGTATCTGTAGCACCCCTGACCTTTAAACACAGTCCTGCACCTTTCAGTGTAGTATATTATCCACACGTGTATTATTAGTATTCTGATCACACTGAGCGCAGTGCGCTGGCCTTGAACAGATTTCTGCTCCGACTCACCTGAACAAGCCAAAGCAATCTTCATTTAACAAGTTTAGAACATACTGGAAAGTGTGTAACAACCATGCTTTAAATAAATGTGATCCGTGTTTGATAAGCATAATAGTAAATAAAGTGAATAAAGGTAAAAAATAAACACGAATACAGAGAAATATATAATAAATACGAATTATTTTTCACAAAAAGTAAAACATGCTGATAATCTTTTTTAGGAAAAAGCAATCGTACCATCAAAAGCTAATTTGATCTTAATGTTGACCATTAAAGAAATGTAAATCTTTACAAGAAAATGAGAAGAAAACTAAACTGGTCTTGACAACCCTAAAAATAAAACAGACCATCAAAACCAGCCTCTAATCAATCAGTGTATTATTATTATTATTATTATTATTATTATTATTGGCTCTGATCCAAACTTAGGTGTGCCTGGGTGTTTAGATGAATCAAAGCATAATAATAATAATAATAATAATAATAATAATAATAATAATAGTATATGGTTCTCATGTACATTAGCATGTTATTGGTCCCTCAAGACCTTTAAGCCCAATTTATATTTCTGTGTCAAACCTTTTCCATAGTCTATGCTGTAACTTGATGGGCACCTCTCTGGAAGTGTAACTACGCGTCGCGGACAGCCGCAGCTCTGATTGGTCAGTTGGGCCTCGAGCTCCCTCCCACACATTCCCGCCTTAGCAGTTAAAACTGCAGAGCGACGCAGAACCGCAGGTATAAATGCGCTCCGCTGTGTAGTGCACTCTGCATAGGCTACAGTGTAGGTTCAATGCAGAAATATAAATTGGGCTTTAGCATGGTATCGGGTTCTTATGTATATTAGCACGGTATCGGGCCTTCAAATACATACACATTTTATCAGGCCCTTGAGTAGATTAGCATGGTTTTAGGGATCTATACTTATCCAGAGCTGCATTTGATCCGACCAAACTATCAGCTGTTCTTTGCAGGTTAGAGCTGAGCTGTATTCTGCAGGTGCAGTTTATTCTGATTTATTACACAGATAATTAATACAGCTATTAACTAATGTATCTCTGATGCATAAGCATGCTAAACTGCACAGAAATATTCAAAACCAAACAAACCATGTGAAGCATGGGATTCATAAAGGACCCTGATACCATACAGAACTACTGCTTTATCACCCTAACATCTAAACGCACACTTTCCATTAATAGAAGGTTACAGTTTCTGACTTTAGTATTGTTACATTTTCATCCCTGTATTTTTCAGCCTCATATAACAGTACGTATGAACATTGTTGGGTCTAGTTTTGCCACTGAACATTTCACAGCAGGACGTGTCAGCACTGTGTTTGTGCACAGGAAATTTGGCAGTGTTAAATCAACACTGTTCGTGTTAAACTTTACACTCTCAGTGTTAATTTAACACTGCCAAAATTTCCTGTGTGGTTTGCATCAAATCTTATGATCTGAATTGAGACAATATTCAAACTGGATCCTGAGGCTGACTTATCCTCTGACCTTAGTCAGTTTAAGCAGCTAAAAGCTTCGTTAAAAAGGAATTGTTTAAATAAAAATCATTATGCATAAAGGAAGTCCATTTAAAAAAGAAAAACATTGTATTTCAAGTTAATCAATAATTGTGTTTTATGTATGTGAAGCACAAAGCAGAAATAAACAAGGATCTAAAAATGCATCAAGAATGCTAATATAAAAGGTTCTCTTGTCGGGTCGGGCAGCACCGGGTGCTCTGTGGGTACCAGTCCAGCCCACACTTACAGTCTTTTATCAGGAGGGTTTTTCAGAATTGAGACTGGCTGAGTGTGATGTGTTAATCACTCATCGTTTGAGTCCCTCGTTTAAATCTCTCTCTGATTGTTATTTACAGGACGCATCAAAGTCACTCTCATTTACTATCTTTTTTAGAACTTCATTATTATTTGCAGCTCTGGGACGCAGGAGATTATGCAGCTCTATTGTGGAGACAGATGATAATGAATCTCATTCAAGCGGGAGAATTCAAGGGCAGTTCTGTAAGTAAACTAATGGTTCAATCAATACAAATAATGTGTTTTAGTAGATTACTGTATTCACATATGGCCAATTACACCAACAAACCAGAGCCTAATTTAAACTAAAGAGAATTTTCCAGCTGCATCACACACACACACACAAACACATATATATATATATGTGTGTGTGTGTGTGTGTGTGTGTATTTATATATATATGCAGTGTTTTTGAAGCTCTGTGTCGCTCCTGAACTGAGCTAAACCCCGGCGGTGCTGCTGAGTCTCTGCTTCACTGTTTAATGGGATCTTCTCTCCTGGACTCTGCATGCAGTGCGCTCGTCTCACAGCAGATTGTGACGGCTGAAAATTGGCATGTGCACTTTTTTAAGTCCTATCATTTGTGACAACCAAAGCCAAATTACCAAAAAGCCAAGGAGAAGGATGAATGGAGCTGGAGCTTCTGGAGGATCCTGGCTTTCCTGTGTTTAAAGGAAAGATGCTGCAGGGCGAATAATGAGGACCCGAGTGCTGCTTTTTCCCCCAGGGCAATCTCTCAATGCCCCCGACCGCATCGCCTACAGCGCTATGAATGAGAAATCAGCACCAAACTGCAGCAGCTCCACTGCATCAAATAATCCTGAACAGCAGGAGCTTCTATCTCTTAGCATTTGGGCCACTTTCAATATAATGTGCTTTTTGTTTACACAACAATAAATTTGATAAAAACACTGCTTAACACTTCATCAATATTTACTCTGAATTACCAATCACACTTTAATTTTTTTGCAGTTAAATGTAAAAAAAGATTATGCTGGAAAATATGATTTGTGTGTAATCCGAAGTCTAATAAATATAATATTTGTGGTCAATCAGCAAGTGCAGTTTTAATAATTTTGGACTCTTGTTTCATGTGAATGAATTTTAATGTAAAATCCATTATTTGGTATATATAGATTGCTTTATATCTGAATGTGTTTTTTTTGTAAAATACTCATAACAACAAACAGGGCACTACATATTTTAAAATATTGCACAAATAAAGCAAAAACTCAAATGACAAGCCTTCTAAATTAACTATCTAGAATTAACTTCTTAGTTAAAAAGAAGTATAATAAATGCTCATAATATCACATCTCTAAAATCTGTGTTTTTCTGGCTTGTGATTCTGTTGTTTTATTTGGTTAAAGTTTTTATTATATGGTGGCATTTATGTACATTTATTAGCTCAAACTATTTCACAATTTGGTGCTTTGAAGTATTAATTGATAAAATATCATCTAATATAATAATGTAATTGAGTCATCTCTACTATTCTGGAGCTAAACCAGGGATTAAAATATAACCCTATCATATATTAAATTATTACTCTACAAATGTTAATGCTTATAACTGGTATAAGAACGTATTTCAGGCCTCAATAATCCTGAATTTAATTTCTGGACCTTCCAAATCAGAGCTATGGGTATCTGAACAGAATAACAGTCAACATTCCCATAAAGAGGCAATGAAGATATCTAGGTTCTCTCTACAATCTTCTCAGTGGAGAAATAAACAGATGGACTCCTCCTGGACATTTTCAGTTTTTTTGACAGTAATGACTTGCGTATACAGGCTCTTCCTTTTTATATCCGTAAAGTTAGGAGCTGCAGAAAAGCCTGTGGTGTGTTCTGGAACTGTCTGCACCATATAGAGAGGCATCATAAGTACATGTGTTCTAAATATTATGGAGGAACACATACGAGTGGATTTAGGCCAGATCTTGCTCTGTGAAATGATACTGAAACAGGCTAGACTGGCTTATCCAGACACTCAGCAGAGAAAATCATCACCCAGTGATCAATACTGCAGCGTCTCCTGGCTTTTCTTTCTGCAGAATTCGTCTGGAGTCTGAGTCCATTTACCTGGACAGCAGCAATGGACTTTCTGTGTATAAAAGCAGCAGCATCGCTTAGGTAACGTCTGCAGGCTTTTGTCTTATTATTCGGTTTTATTCACTCTTAATGCAGAATAGTCTAGTGCAGGCATGTCAAACATACGGCCCGCGGGCCGGACCAGGCCCGTTGGATGATTTAATCCGGCCCGGCATAAATTTCTGAGTATGTCAAAAAAAGAAGCGAGTTTCTAGCTCATTTCTATCAAAAGTTGTGATTTTTTTTTTAAAATGAATACAAATTAAATGCTCTCTCCGGTCGCTAGAGGGCAGTAAATGTCCCGCATGCAGCACAGACACGGCAATCTTGCTTCACCATTCACCACTGCTAAAGATGCAGGCAAAAAGATGCCAAGTTTCAGGAGCCAGCAGCAGCAAGTAGACTGCAGGAATGCAGTGAGAGAGAGAGAGAGAGAGAGAGAGAGAGAGAGAGAGAGAGAGAGAGAGAGAGAGATAGAGAGAGAAAAAAAGTGTGATGACACGAAATTTGTTTGCTCTCATGAATACAGATCATTAAAAATAAGATTCATCTGGTTTCATATTAAAGACAGTTAATATTGTGCAGTATGTTCTCAGCTTCAGTAGGCCCAGTCTAATCCTATTGCCCATGCACTGCTATAACTTTTATTTTGTATTTCTTTTTTTTTATTATTTCAAAGCAGTATGACAATTAAGGTGAAAATATTTTTTTCATAGCTCCCACTTGAGTTTGTTGATGTGGTGAGTTGGTTCAGGTGTAAAACTGCATTCACTCAACTGTTAAAATAAACCAGTTGTTAACACATTCACCGCCAAACATGAAAATCATTTTTTTCCATTGTTTTATGAATAAATGTGTTGTGCTTAGAAAAGATCCCTTTTCATCCATGATTATAATATGTAGGGTAGGTTAAAATGTAGGCTGAATAATAAAGCATAGTACTGAAAAACAAAGCTAAATATTTGGAGTTGACATTCTTTTACTGATCCGGCCCACCTGAGAACAGAAAGTCTGGATCCGGCCCCAGAGCCAAACTGAGTTTGACATGCCTGGTCTAGTGTATGTGTCTCTTGAACTGAATAGGTTATGTAATGGGGTTATATGTATGTTTATTGCTTTAAAAAATATGTATTTATGCTATTCATATGGCATTAATGTGTACCAGCCCCAAATTTAGAAAAAAAACAAGCAGTGCTATGCTTTCATAAGGACTTTGTTCTTCAGCCTCAGTCTTAGTCCTGCCAGAAGCTCTAGCTGAGGAGGTATCAGTTCATTATTTTTTTAGATTATATCTATATATCTATATATACATTTTTCATTAGAAAACTGGCCAAAATTAAACTCTGCAGTCGGCTCATAGAAAGAATCTCACTAGCATTTAGAAAACTGACAAATATGTTGACATCATGGTAATGGCTGCAAAATTACACTGACCAGTGTGGGCTTTCTAAATTGGTCTCAAATAACTTTGGACTTCTTAATATTCTTAACCTTTAATCTCCATTAATCACACATAACTTAATAATTCTGCTCTTTCCTGTGTGGCTGGTCTTCATCCTTCAAGCTATGAGATATATTTTAACATTTTTCTGCAGACAAATTACCATCAGTGAGGTGAAGAGGCTCTCATAGTGGAAATTTCACAGTCTGGCTGAACAGATGCAGGCTGGACAGTGTAATATTTACTAACATACCATATGTTGTTATTAGAGAGAAAACTGATTTTATTGTTGGTGTCCATTTCAAAAGATACTGTAAGACAAATACAGCTAGAAACAGGTAACCCTCAAATGTTATTTTATTTACTATTCTGTTTATTGTTGATGTAAAAGTTGCGTTTGTGCTGCTGTGTGTTCATGTGTGTGTAATAAGTGGGGGTGTACGCCGAGATAGCGATGAACGTCTGACTGTTGGCGTCTGTCTAGGTTGTATTCAGTCAGTGGAGCTCCTGTGTTTTCTGTTACCAAGATAAACAAGCAAAACTTCAGAAATGTACCTGAACACACCTCATTTCCACAACACCACGCCAATCAGATATATTGTAGACATATTCAGAAGCATGGCCTTTTGGCTATAGACCTACTTTCTTATTTTTATGTCTAATTAAAGGCCATTTTCTCAGTAATTCGGAAGATCACAGTGTTTCTCAGTGGGACTTGGATTACCCCATACTGCTATGCATGTTATTTTATTCTGCTAAAGCTCTAAATCTGAATCTATTAGTCCGTTTTTATTTCAGATTTTATTTTAGATGAAAATCATACACAGCAAAGTTGCCTAGGTAACAAAGCACACTGAAAATAGCAAGACAAAGAGCCATCTTTAATGTAAATAGTCAAAATGACCACTATAGTCTTTCAAGGGAGAAATGCTCAGAACAATTTTCTTTTGAATTACTAATCTAGGAACACTGTCAGACCAAAACATGCATTAGAATAATAATACACAGAAAGTGGGAGAATCAAGAGGGGGTGTTTTATATCAAAGTTATTATATCTCAGATTCTAGTTTTAATCAACACCGTTCTGTCTGAAGAGTTGCAAATTAAATCAATTAAATCAGTTAAAAAAACACTAGATTTGGCAAATAATTCCAACTTTATGGAAATATTATAAATGATGTTTGTTAACAAAACTCCTGGGGAGTCAAAAAAAGTTTACACTGTAATTTCAACATTCTGAGTTTTACTGGGTGTACTCTCCCTCAGACTCCGGCTGCTGATGGAAAAGTAGCATGATCAGAATTTCTTGCTAATGATCCTTAGTAACAGTGTCTGTTAATCTAACATTTCTCTCTTTAATAAAGTTATTGTGCTTTGGAACAGTGTTCCCTCCTAGAATATCAATTCAATTCAATTCAATTCAAATTGGCTTTATTAGCATGACTGTTTTAAAAAAACAATGTTGCCAAAGCACACAAATATCAAAACCGAACCTATAGTGAAACAACGATGAAAATGTTAACATAAACATCAATTAATAAAAAAAAAATCACAATAATTACAATAATAATAATAACAATATTGACAATAGTAAAAACAACAATAATAATAACAATAGTAATAATAAAAAAATTATAGTGATTATAATGATCAAGTATAATAATATTAGCAGTTGTTTATTAGGGGAGTTACTCACTGTCCTTCAGGCGGTGACAAGTTGCCACATATTTGGCAGCGAGAGGTTCTGTTTTTCCTTCACCAAGAAATATTTTTGCCAATTCACATTCGCTCAGGGTTTTTAGGGTTGGGTGGGTATTTCTAAGTTTTTGGGTGAAATTATTTCTAATAAGGTTATATTTTGTACAGTGCAGGAGGAAGTGCAGTTCTGTCTCGACCTCACCGCTCTCACAGTGACCACACACTCGTTCTTCTCTGGGCAGCAGGACTGTTTATACCTGCCGGTCTCTACGGCCAGGCTGTGGTCACTGTTCTCTCAACATAGCTGATCCTCAGATCTGATCACGGCTGTAGAATCAGGGTAAAGGTGTAGAATCAGGTTGATTGAGTGTTTTGCTTGGAATCTGATTCTGAGTAAACATTAGCTCAGAGTAAACACTAACACATAATAAACATTAAACACCTTAATTAATATAAACCTCCATTCCTGAGCTCTACAACACACAAACAAACACACACACACACACACACACACACACACAAAAGCACAGAAACTGAAAGCAACACAAAACAATAGATAAATACTTTTTTTTACAACCAAAACCAAGATACACATGTTTGATACATTGTATACTGGACTCTAAAGAGGGGTACCATGTTAGTGTTCTGATACTCCCTGTACTGTGTTGAGTTGAGTGATGAACTAAGAGGGGTGTTCTGATACTGTAGATCTGAAGATCAGTTAAATTTTCAGCCTAAATCGTGGAAGGTTTATCATAAAAGAGAATTTTCTTAGTGGAATCCATGAAGAAGACATAAACCTACTCAATTTTATATCTATAAGATTTTAAATGTGTTATATGAAGCAATTTCTTTCTTTCAGTGTTTTATTTGGATTATGACTGAGGTGCCTGCCTGTTTATTGATTATCCAGCTCTGCAGGCTGAGGATTAATTCAGAGGAGAATTTACTGTATTTCTGCTGTTTTCAGGCTGCATGTTTAAACCAGGTCCACTCAGGATTATTTTGGATGTAGAAAAATGACATCATCTAGGCTTAATCTGGTTCTGGGTCATTTTAATATGGACCTACTAAAATGAAATTCATTTATATAATAAATTTTAGAAATATTTCTGTGGCATTCCCAGGTAGCTAGATGAGAACAGGTGTTGCGTTTGGAACTTCTTGGCTTAGAACATGAGAAATTGGTTTCCTGTCCCAGTGGATTCAGTTCATCACCACAGCAACATCAATCTCTGACTAAACCCATTCTGACGGAGCACGGCGGCACGGCTGGCCACCTGAAAGCTACATTTCTAATGAAATGAAACCTGTATTGAGAGATTAAACAGCTTACAAAAATCCATAAACGTGTCCCTAAACATGTTCTTGACATGCATTAATGTTATAGGCATATATAGAAGCATATATATCAACTATCAAGCTTTATCTCCTATACAGCAGTTGAACTAATTTCCTGACAGACTGTAATGGCTATAAAAGGTGTTTTAAGTTCAGTAACATCTGTTTTTTATTTGAAATTTAATTTAGTTGAAATTTTAATATTGATTTATTTAGTACTTGAAGTTTCTTGTGAAATTTCTCACAATTATTTGTCATCAAACATTTTTTCAACATTTATTTAAAGTTAAAACTACAGATGATATTATTTTAACCACGTTTAAATGTTAGTCCTGCTGGAAGCAGATGATCACCATCCATCTGAAGTGCTTCAGTTTAGACTTACTGTATGATACAGGCATGGGTTCATAACTCATCTCAGATTAGCACTGACATCACTTCCTGCCTCCATTCAGCAGCACTATTTCTGCATCACTTAAAATCTGGACTGTAATCAGCAGCAGCTCATCCCCCTCCCACTTCTGCTGTGATCTGTGATTACTGACTGTTAACCCCAGCGTGAAGTCCTCAAATACAGCCCATAATACCACCCAACATCCATACCTAACAACCAGCCAAACGTACAAACGCACATCACAATCACCTTCTGACAAAGTTCTTTAATATCAACCTTTAGCTTCGCTTTCTTCTCTTTTTTCTCTGTCTTTTTCTGTTTTTAATCTAATTCAAAAGTGAATAATTTTAGACTGAGTTTAAAAACTCGACCTAAAATGGCGAGACAAGGATTTTTCATAACGCTCAGCCCAGTGTTTGTTTAAGGATAAAGTCCCACCTTTCAACAAAAACAGCCAATCAGGTTGCTGCTAATGCTGCAAGTGGAGGAGAGAAAGCATGTATTGGGGAAGCCCATCGATGTGGAAATCTGCATAAGCGCAGTGGTGAGAACAAAAAGAAAAATCTTGTTTTTGTGCAGCATTGATCCAAAAGCTACAAGCTATTGATGAGATTTATATCAGATTTTATCAGTGATGTAAAACATGTTGTTGAAATGGTAATTAGAGCTTTTATTGTCTTTTATCCAGACAGACAGGAGGCTGGAGACGTATGGGTGGATATAGCTGTCTGGTGACCTGTCCTCTCTGTAAAGAGGTGATGTAGCGTGGAGGGCTAGAGGAAACTGAGTGTGATGTTAAATAATCTTTGTTTAATGAACTTCACAGTTTCTTCTTTTCTGTTTGTTTTTTTTGGTTTCTGTTCTACTGTTCTAGTTTTTTCTAGTTTCTCTGTCTGACTATAAAACAATAAAAAACACATTCTACAGTTTTTAAAATCAACACCATACGTTCCTAATTCTTATACAGCCGTGTGAAGCAGCTACAGATCGGTTGTTGCCGTTCTGATTTTGTTACTCTAATAAACCTCAGCGGCTCGTCTGTGTCCCGGGATAATGTGATCAGATGCAGAGAGTTTAACACCTTTCACTTTCCCGCTCTCAGCTCCCCATCTGCACACAGACACTTTAAATGATGCCATTTGGATTAATCCACACAGAACATCAGGAGAATGTTAATTTTGGAGCACTTGGTCTGAGAATGGCTCTTTTAGATAATCATCCACATTCTACAAAGAGCCATCTGCGTTCTGCATGGGAAAGGTGTGCTGCTCTCTAAAAGCGAGGTAAGTGCATACGCGAGAGCTTTACAGCGTGTTTTGCGTAATTGCACCACAGATCATTTTCTATCTTTTTTCTATGATTGCACACAATGCAAACATGGAAGCAGCGTCTAATGGCTCGACACACTTATAAAGAGACAATTTCTGATATTGTGATAATGTAGTGTTTGATGAACAAGATAGAGACACCTGTGTATGTATGGATAAATAAATAATTTAATTAAGTAATGTGTGTACTTGGCTTGTAATTAAATGTAAATATGCATACTTTTGATAATGGTATATAAATATAATATAAACATGATGTCACTAAAAATGGTAATTCATAACTATTTATCTATATAAGACTGGATGTTAAAAAGACTTAGAAAGTTGTAAAACATTAACATTATAATTCCTTTGTAAATCCGATATTACAATTTTCTCATTGTTTGTGTTAGCTTTCCTATTATGACCTCGCTTTTATATTGCTTCCACTCTTTATTTGTGTATCACACTCTTGGACTGATTCTCATATTTGGTATGTTTCTTCTCTCTGGCTGCTGTTTGTCGTATCGGACTCTGCTGATCGTTTTTACAACCCACTGTACCTCTGCTTTATTAAATAAATTATTTGATTTAGAGCTGCACATGTCCTGTCTCAGTTCAATTTAATTTATTAATAAACATCATTTCCTACATTTCAGACCCAAAACACATTTCATACAAAGTTGAGATGAAATGTAGAGCTAGTAATGAGGTAAATGAAATAAATAATCAATGTTTTTGGGTTATTGTTTATAATTATGATTTAATACAAAAGCTCTGTCTTTAATACACATTACAATCCCATAATACTCACACTATACACTGCTCTGTCTCTAATACACATTATAAACCCATAATACTCATCTGTGTAGAGTCTGTGTAGAAATAAGGTGCAGATATTCTAAGATTTATTTAATTTGTATTTGTTTGTAAGTTATCAGTTTTTAGTGATATAACACTAAAACATATAAAATGAAATGCAGAAAATGATATGAAATATTTATAAGCAGTGTTTGTGGTACAGTTTATTGACTGGAAGTGTATTTTGTCAGTTTTTCCTGCTGTGCAATCGATCGACTCGCCTGTATATCGCCAACAGCGATTTGTTCTGCATTGATTTGTTGATTTTTTCAGTCAATTAAACTGTGAGTAAAATGCTGTGGTTTTAAATCTGATTGATCTTATTTTAAATACATATTACAGTCATGTGGAAAAATAAGATGCCCCATCTAATCATTGAGCTTCATATAAGAGATGGACCTTTTATAACTAAACACATAAAACTGACAACATTACTTTTAAAAAGATGTTTGGTAGCACTTTATTTTATAGTCCAATATCTAGCGTGTATTTAATGGGTAAAGTCATTTTATGATATGTACCCAGTCAAAAGTAAATATCAAGTAAATATCAAATATCAGAAGTTAATGATAAATATATACATACTTCATAGTAACTACTAGCGACAAGGTATGTACATCGGTACAATCTGCAGAATATTAATTATTCAGAATTGAATGTATAGTATGTACTAATTATGTTAAAAATAACTGCTAATCACTGCTGTATCTGATCCACTCACTGTACCAGCTCAACACACACTAACACCTCATACACCACCACCATGCTAATCACTGCTAATCACTGCTGTATCTGATCCACTCACTGTACAATCTCAACACACACTAACACCTCATACACCACCACCATGCTAATCACTGCTGTATCTGATCCACTCACTGTACCAGCTCAACACTCACTAACACCTCATACACCACCACCATGCTAATCACTGCTGTATCTGATCCTCTCACTGTACCACCAGCTCAACACTCACTAACACCTCATACACCACCACCATGCTAATCACTGCTGTATCTGATCCACTCACTGTACCACCAGCTCAACACTCACTAACACCTCATACACCACCACCATGCTAATCACTGCTAATCACTGCTGTATCTGATTCACTCACTGTACCAGCTCGACACACACTAACACCCCATACACCACCACCATGCTAATCACTGCTAATCACTGCTGTATCTGATCCACTCACTGTACCACCAGCTCAACACACACTAACACCTCATACACCACCACCATGCTAATCACTGCTGTATCTGATCCACTCACTGTACCACCAGCTCAACACTCACTAACACCTCATACACCACCACCATGCTAATCACTACTGTATCTGATCCACTCACTGTACCAGCTCAACACACACTAACACCTCATACACCACCACCATGCTAATCACTGCTAATCACTGCTGTATCTGATCCACTCACTGTACCAGCTCAACACTCACTAACACCTCATACACCACCACCATGCTAATCACTGCTGTATCTGATCCACTCACTGTACCACCAGCTCAACACACACTAACACCTCATACACCACCACCATGCTAATCACTGCTGTATCTGATCCACTCACTGTACCACCAGCTCAACACTCACTAACACCTCATACACCACCACCATGCTAATCACTGCTAATCACTGCTGTATCTGATCCACTCACTGTACCACCAGCTCAACACTCACTAACACCTCATACACCACCACCATGCTAATCACTGCTGTATCTGATCCACTCACTGTACCAGCTCAACACTCACTAACACCTCATACACCACCACCATGCTAATCACTGCTGTATCTGATCCACTCTTAGATCCACTCAACACTCTGCTCTGTGGTGGTTTTATATCCTGTGGGTTCTGAGTATTGAAGAACAGGATAAAATAAGAAGGAGAATAAAGTCATTATAATAATTATTATTAATACTAAATAAAATAAAAAAATGACCTGAATCTCCTTCTCTACCCTCAGTCCCTCCTCACAGCTTTTACTCTGGATAATTTTAAAACTGACCACACTGCATCATTATTAATATGTATTTCTCTATTAGTCACCAATTCACTGAATATTTCAGTCAATTAATTTAGCTGCATTTTCATAATCCATTTCCCAGCATTCATCTTGACATATCACAACCCCCGTAGGAGGAAACAATAAAGGGAAAAACAATCAGTTCTGACTTTAGTATTCACAGAAGGCTCATCATTATAGTACGGAGGTAATGTAGGACATATCTGGTGCAGTTGCTAAGTGACCACAGCCCACATGTTTTTATGGTCTATTTCCAGTTCTCAGATTTTGTTTTTGTCCCCTGTGGTGAGAAATTCAAATACCTGCAGTTTGCTTTAACCCAACATGTGGATTAATACCCATAAAAAAGAGGAAAAGAGAAAGTAAGGAATGAACTGGTGTCCAAATACTTTTGTCCACGTAGACAGATAGCAGATTTGTCACTGCAAAAAAATACTAGAAGAATTGGACTGAAATTTGACAGATATAAAAAACTATAACAACACTTCTGATACTGAGTTGAGAAACACGTTCATCCTCACACTGCATCCAGCATCAAAATCCAAAAATCTAAATTATAGAATCTCCAGATTCAGTTTAGAGTTGCTGATTTTTGTGGATCATTTAGAAGCTCTGCTGTTGTCCTGTGGATTCTTCTTTTAGGACAGGGGTGTCAAAGTGTCAATCTTCTTTTTTCAATTATTGGAAATTATTTGTTCATATTATTTCAAAATTATTTAAACATTAAAAGCTAAATGTACAGAACATTAAACATAATAACTGCAACATGATATTAAAAAATGAAATTAAAATACCACAGTTTAATACAGATAATTTAGGCTGTAGCTTTTTTAATGCACAATATTGCATCTTTAATCAATCAGTATCTTTCATGTTAGTTTTATTTACTTCTTTGTTGCAAAGCTACTCTGTTTTGACTGTCGTAGTTATCTAGGATCTAGATGCCACACTGTGGCATCATTTCCACAAGCTTCTGCAATATCCAACATTTCATTGATGGATATTGCAGAAGCTTGTGGAAATGATGCCACAGTGTGGCGTGTTTTTAAATTAAAAGGTGATTATTGCTAAATATAACAGTAATTCAGATATTCAGATTGGAACCGCTAATGCTAAAGGTGCACATACTTTTGCCCCTCAAAAATCTGTAAAGTTTTTAGGGGTTCACAAACTTACGCAGCACTGTTTGCATAATCCTTAAATATATATTTTACAGGATTCTGCAAAAAGACTCAGCCTTTAGCAGTGCAGTTATAAAAAGTAAACACACGACTGTTTCAGGTTAAGCCTTTACTGGGCGTGTGCAACACAGATTTGAGATTTTGTGAGGGTGCGGCTATAATTATTTTATTATTCATTTCAGAGTGACTAATCAAATCAAACATGACCTAAAAACTGTGAGTCATAGATGCCTGCAGACTACACCAGTCTAGCTAAAACCCTGTAAATCCACTGATACATACATTTAACACTCTGCAAACAGACACTCCCCTTTACCCCTGTACTACTGCACACACCCCTGTAATCAGCATCTCCTTTTCTTTTAGATTCTTCTAGAACATGAATCCAAAACTGTGTCAAAAAAGTGTGTGAATTTTTACCTTCAGAATTGTATATATAGATAAATGACTTTAAAGATAAAATGTTTAAAAGATAGTGTTTAAAAATGTAGGTTAAAATAATTCCAATGATATAAATTCAGGCTGCAGAAATTCAGGAAAACATCCTTGTAAAACAAGCTCAGATCTAATCAAACTCACACCTGACCAATCACAAATCAGCGCTGAGGTCAATGGGAGCTTTTCCTCATATTTCAAACAGAATGTATAGCTGTAAAAAGGTGAAATTGTGTCTCAGGGAACAGCGATGGATTCCTCTTCCTCTTTCTGCTGCAGACTCATATTGACTCTCCAGCACTAAAATTAAAGCTGCTTGTGTAAAGTTTATTCAAAATCCAACACATTTGTGTAAATACAGATGCAGAATTCTACCAGAGGACTCGGTCTCCCTTCACTAATGTTTAAAGGGCAGGGAAGTGAAGCTTAATCTGAGCTAAGCTGATGGTTTGAGAATTGTGAGAACTAATATACTGATGATAAAATTATATTAAAATCATAATCAGGAAAACACAGCTAGGTGTGGCTAAAAAGAAACAGAATTATGTGACGGGACACTTCAGGAGTCGCTGCATGTCCCTGGTGTTAAAAATGTCAATTAGACACTTATAATGGCTTAAGATTCTGGTCTCTGGGTATTTTAATGCAAATTAATTTATTCATGGAAAAAGGCATTGGCAAAACATGCAGCGCTCAATTTAATATTCCTTCTATCAGTGTTTGCTAAAGATTCCCTTGAGACTGCAAAATATCAAGTACATGTGACAAAAATGCTAAACTGTAATGCAGAGGAGAAACTCCACAAAAAAATAACACAGCAGAACTGTCTCACATATCCATTTATATTAAAATATTCCAATATATATTCAAATACTCATTTACGAATTTCATTTATAAAAAATCATAAACAATACTTGATTTTTAAAATATCTATAATTTTAAGTAAAGCCAGGAATTCTTAACCCAAAGAGAACCTGAGCGCTAATTAAAAGGGAGTTTTCTACGTAAAATGTTCATGATATCACACATACAGACATGCCCACTCCAGAAACTAAAAATCTAAAAAATCTGAAAAATCTGATCCAGCAGACTGAAGCACAGTTACTACGATCTGCATATCGCTGGACTGAATCTGGGATAATACAGTTTCTCCATCAGCAGCCGGAGTCTGAGAGAGAGAGAGAGTGTACTGTAGATCACGCTGTTTCTCCATCAGCTGCCAGAGTCTGAGAGAGAGAGAGAGAGAGAGTACAGAAGGTCATGCTTCTTCTCCTTCAGCAGGGTTTGTCCGGGAGTGGATGGCCGGAAAAAGTGCCTGGTGGACGTGCCGGGTGGGTTGTGATTTGCTGTGTTGACACAGGCTCTGGACAGGCAGCTCTTAAAAGTTCAAGCCTTTGCTGCATCCAAACACTCGCCTAAAGCAGGGGCTCATCCCCGGAGAGCGCCGAGCGCCAACAACTGAATACAAAAATGGATTTTGTGGCTTCCACTAACCTTCAAATCTTCTGAGACAGACTGGGAAACTTTCCCAAAGTGGCTGCTACGCAACAGGCTTTTACTGCCAATTAAACTCAATAGTTGTTTGTTTCACTTAAAAGTCATATTTTCTAGCTCAGTTCAGTAAAGCATAGTTTTTGTAGAGGGCAGACAAATGTTTGACTTGTTTTTTAATAGAGATTTTACATTAAAGGGAAATATAGTTCACGAGTAGGCCTAATTATAGTTTGGGAAAGTAACCTATAATGTAATAAAGAAGGGGATTTATTTCATGATGACAGTGGATTGTTTGATGTGGACTGATGTAGATGGTTTGATATATTTGTTTTAGATTTATTTGTGCAAACTATTTAAAAAGCTGAAACAGTGATACATATTGACATACATATCTGGCCCATAAAATATGTATGCTTATGTATAGTATTATATATTATAATATTATATAATATATATTATATATTTCTATGGGAAACACTATAGAAATGAAGCTATTTCTATAGTGTTAGAATAGTCAGTATAACGCAAGTATAACAGTATAGATTTAGTTTTAGCTCCAAAAGTGTTTGGACGGGATCTCGTGGTGTTGTGTTAAACACTGCTTACTCATTTTCACTACAACACTCTGTTTTCACTCATACACACTCTGAGACATCCCAGAATACTCCTATATTATCAATCAAACTGTAATATCAGACAAAGATAACCTAAATAAATACAAAAATAAGTTTTCAAACAAAGGTAAAAACACAAAATATACAAAAATGTACAAAACAACCTGGTCCTACATAAAAAACTTAAATGAAGTCTGATTTTGATGCTCTGGATGATCTTTTTAAAACCAGGTTGGTTTAAATAGATTTTGTGTGGTTGTTCTCAATTAAGTCATAAATGATCATAATTGTATTGTTATTATTTTAGGCACATTGTATTTGTCAATACTCACAGCTGTCAGTAAAAGGTGAAGATTTACACTATTTGTTTTTTATATGTAAAATTTCTTAACTGTGCAGCAAAATGTCAAACTGTACTGCTTTTATAATTCCAGGCTAATGCAAAGAGGGTCAACTTATTCATTTATTTCATTAGATTATTAAATTACATGGCAAAACCTATTAAAGATGAATTATGTTCTGAAAGGCAGTTTAATGAGGCTAAAATTAAACTAGCTCTTATCTGTGAGCTTTCAGCCATTATTTCCTGCTTTAACCGGAGTCCAGCTTCAAACTGTCTGTAAATTAAACTCTCAGCAGGCTGAGCTTGAATCAGTTCAGCCTTCTCTCGAATTCTCGTGGCCTGATCTGCACTACTACTTATTTCATCTACTTATTTTTACCAGTTACACAAATTAAACAAAAATAGTATACAATTAATGACAAATGTATTAACATTAAATCTTACTGAATCAGTAAATTAAATGCCACATTATGGAATTTTGTTCAATTCATTTAACATTATCAGCTTAAGATGACTGACAACAGGTTAAACTTGCTCTTACAGCCCATAACACTGAGTCAGGTAAAACATGACATAAAGAAAAGTTATATACATAGAGATGACTACAAACTGATGGTGAACAAAAGTTAGAGAGCATTGTAAAAATAAATAATAGGTGCCGATGGGAAAAAAAGTGAGTTTGGACTCTATTTTAGCTTTCCAGTTTTCTTTATATCTGATTTTGTGTTAGTGAGGGGGATTATAATGTGAGGAGCAGATATAGACTGAGATTCCCATTCTGATTTCTCTGTGTTCGCAGCAGATCTTATATCAGCACCATTAGCAGTACTGCAGTTACACAGGTATCCAGCAAAACCCCTGGGGATACCTACCAGACCATATTTTAGAATAAATATATATATTAGATATTACAGGGATGGTATCAGAAGCTCAATAATACCATTGATTAGAATATTTAGTCTCCTCCCCACTCAGGAATAGCTGAGGTAAGTAACTTCAATAAATGCAACATTACTGATTGCAGAAACCAAAAACTAAGGATTTTTGGAATGTTTATGTCCCAGGGACGTAATGAGGGTGTGTGTATTAGGGCTCTAAACCCACTATAAACACAGAGTTTGAATTAATTACACAAAAGAACCTCTTAAAAGAAAAAGGACCCTTGATTTTACCCAGAGAGTTTTAATCCACAAAGGGATCTAATTACCATACACAATCATGCCCTTAATGTCACCAATAAACACCACACACTCCAAATAACCCCTGGAACTAGCCTAGCTCAATTATTAGACTAAATGGTTCAGTATGGGAGGGAATATAGTATATACCAGTGAAATAACCCGAAGGAGACAAAAAAATAAGACAAACAAACTTTATTATAATTGTTCCCCTTAAATATAAACCCAGCTAAAATCATGCATGTTGTAGAATAAAATAGATATAGCCTTAGCTTAAGACCTTAGGCTGGAACAACAGTTCAAACAAAAAAAAGAAAACAATAAACAAAATACTCAAAACAATTATAAGTGTCCCAGTCTCTAAGTTGACCAACTCCCAGGCAGGCGGAACCCACTCTTCAGTCCACAGGCGTCCACGCACGGCTCTAACAGGACACAGAAAAGGCTGAACAGTAACCAGTTCCCTTTGGGCTAATCAGCTTCAATCATAGCATAGCAAGGATTAATAAAACTAAGCTGAACTTATACCAGTCACCGAGTAATACTCCTCATAAAAGCAGCTCTGCAGCCACATACACTGAATTTAACAATGCTGTTTGTACTCACACCGCTCTGGGCACAGTCTCAACTGTACCCAGAACTTTCAGCAGCTCGCCCTCAGTGTATGGCTCGACCCGACGCGCTCACAATGGCCGCCGTCGTATGCTCCGTCTCCAGCAGCCCCCAGGTCCGCTGCAGGTGCCCACTTTAGTCCGTACTCCGGCTCGTTCTCCCACGGCGTCCTCACCACGCGGCACGCCGAGTTCACCGTTGCCGCTGCTGCTTCTGGGCCTGCGCACTCCCGACTCGCGCTGCCTTCACGAGCTCCGCTTCCTGCCCGGGTGCTGTCACCGATCTCTCTCTCCCCCAATAAAAGTCCACCCTTTTAAAATAAGAGTCCAGACATTCCGCGCCCTCCCGCTGCTCTGATTGGCAAAAAAAAAATCAATAATTAATTGCAAGGGCAGTTTCAGCTGTTCAGGTAATTAGATGGTCTTAAGGAAGTCCGTGATAAACAAACCCAAAACACAGCACATGAATCACAGCAAATAAACAAAATCCAAAATAAACCACAATCCCAGCAAATAACAGAATTCAAAATAAATCACACAGCAATACCACATAATACACACTTATAATATAAATTAATTATATCAAATAAACTCTTTTTTTCACCCATCTAACACCCCCCCATGCTAAAACATAAGCAGTCCCTGCTGTAACTAAGAAAAGTCCCGATATCGAGCAGGCAATTGGCCGAAATTAACACGAGTGGAACGCCGTATAGGAATAGCGTCGGTCCCTTCTGCTGGTACAATTGGGGTTGCAGTCCAAACACTATATGGAACAAACCCATCTTCCACCTCTGGTTCCCTACTCTCATACTGGTTCTGTAAAGGGCTATGGGGCTCAGCTACACAAAGCTTTAAAGCATTTCTATGGAGCGTCTTCTCTGGTCCTCCCTGCTCAGGCCTCACCTTATACACTACCCCAGTACCCCCAACCAACTCAACCACCACATATGGCATGGGGTCCCACCAACCACACAACTTTCCTCGCCCCTGTCTATTCCTATCTCTTACCCAGACCCTCTGACCTGGAAGAAAAGGGGTGGCCTTAGCGGTACGGTCATACTGCTTCTTAGACTGACTGGCCACACCATCCATCCTTTGTTTAGCCACACCATATGCCCACTTTAGTTTCTGGTGATGGTCCTGTACCCACCCACTCCAACTTTTTCTTGACTGTCGCTCTTCTACACCCAAACTCATATCTACCGGGGTACGTACCACTCTGCCAAACATCAAATAAGATGGTGTAAACCCAGTTGCACTATGGACAGTGTTATTATACGCTTGCAGCAACTCAGGGAGAAATGCTGGCCACCTATCCTGTTTCTCTACCTCTAAGGTACGCAGCATATGGAGTAAAGTCTGATTCATACGCTCCACTCTGCCATTCCCAGCAGGGTGATATGAAGTAGTCCTACTACGGGTTATACCATAAACCTCACATAGCTGTTGGAACAAGGCTGACTCGAAATTAGGACCTCTATCTGAATGGAACCTAAGGGGACACCCGAACGTCTGGATTACATGTGACCATAACGCCTTCACAGTGGTCTGTGCTGTTTGGTCTCTAGTCGGAATTGCCCATGCATAACGAGTAAACATGTCTATAGCGACTAAGATATTCTGGTAAGTATCGTTAGACCTACCCAAGGACAAAAAGTCTAACGCTAGCACCTCTAGAGGGAAGGACACGTTAATAGGGTGTAGTGGGGCCTTAGGATCCCCCTTACCTTTCTGCAGGCCACAAGAAACGCACCCGGAATGGAACCCTCTCACCTTCTCCTCCATTTGGGGCCAATAAAAGTGGTTCCGTATGCGGAGCAGTGTCTTCTCTACTCCTGCATGACCTGTCGCCTCGTGGTAACGCTCCCAGACCTCTTTCTGCCACCGTTTCGGACAAACAATCTGTAAATGGGGCTCATTAGTACATGGATCAAGGATCAGTCTATGTAGAAGTCCATCCTTACTCTGAAACCTGGACCTCTGCCGCAACAACTGCTGCACCGTCCTCGGCAAAGCCCTCCTCTCAGTGACCTTGGGGAAAATTCCCGCATCCACATACCTCTTCACAGTACAGATTTCCTCATCTTGTTCTTGAGCTTGTTGCCAGTCCACACCTCCTATGGCCATGTCTTGTTCGGCTGTGACTTCCTGCAACTCAGCAGTCACCACATTTGCACCTGGGGGGACTCTTACACAAGGGAATCTAGACAAGGCATCAGCATTCAAATTTTCACGACCAGCCCGGTACTTCACTTCGAAGTCAAAATTAGCCAGTTGAGCTACCCACCTTTGCTCAGTTGCTCCCAATTTGGCGGACTGCAAATGGGCCACCGGATTATTATCAGTCATCACCATGAACTTGGAACCCATCAGATAATCCCGAAATTTCTCAGTGACAGCCCACTTCAGGGCCAACAGCTCCAATTTGAACGAACTGTAGTTCGCATCATTCTTTTCGCTCGGATGAAGGCTCCGACTGGCATATGCAATGACACGTTCACGTCCATCCTGCATTTGGGATAGCACCGCGCCCAACCCTTGGCTGCTGGCGTCAGTATACACAATAAAAGGAGCTGAAAAATCAGCATAGGCTAAAATAGGAGCTTGGAGAAGGCACGACTTCAAACATTCAAATGCATTCTGACATTCAGGTGTCCAATTTATCCCACGGTGGGAACTTTTCCTATTTACTGGTACCCCAACTAGCAGGGAGTTCAGAGGCCGTGCTAGTTTAGCAAATCCGTCAATGAAACGTCTATAATAGCCAGCCAGTCCCAGGAAGGCTCTCACCTCACGGATGGTTGTGGGAGTAGCCCATTCTTGGACAGCAGCCACTTTCTCTGGATCAGGGTGCACGCCTTGCTTGTTTACAACATGTCCCAGGAATTTAACTTGCCTCCGAAACAATTTACACTTATCAGATCTTAATTTCAATCCATAGCGACTAAGGCGCTCAAAAACTTGTTCGAGGTGCTGTACGTGTAGAGAAAAATCAGCAGAATGAATAATTATATCGTCTAAATAAACAAACAAAAATTCTGCTACCTGTCCCCTCAAGCAATGCTGCATCAATCTCTGGAAAGTTGCAGGGGCATTGCATAATCCAAACGGCATTCGTCGGAAATGGTATAATCCTAGGGGCGTGGCAAATGCAGTCTTTGGCTGATCATCAGGATGTACACCAACCTGCCAGTAGCCGCTGGCCAAATCAAGGGTGGTAAACCACTCTGCTTGGGTCAAGGTGGTTAAGGTTTCTTCGATCCTAGGGAGAGGGAAAGCATCTTTATGAGTCACAGCGTTTAACTTCCGATAATCTACACAAAACCTCCAACTTCCATCTTTCTTACGGACCATGACGACTGGGGCAGCCCAAGGACTAGAGCTCTCTGAAATAACACCTTTATCCAGCATATCAGCAAGCAAAACCCGCATTTCTTGATACATATTCGGTGGTAACGGTCGAAATCGCTCCCTACTAGGAAGGGCGTCGCCGGTAGGTATGCAATGTTGGATTGCATCTGTACACCCAAAATCTTCCTCACTCTGGGAGAAAACACTGGACCATTTGTGCAATAACTGACTCAATACCGCTTGTTGTGAAGTTGTCAAATCTGTGTGAGTAGTTAGCTGGCTCACCTCAAAAGTTGAACCTCCTGTTCCCACAGGTACCGTCTCAATCACGCTTACTTCCACCACGCCTTCAGAACTACTAGATAACTTGAGATCGCATTGTCCATGAACGTCAGCAGGTTGTACTTCGTACAGCTTTCCCAGTTTCTGAAATCTCCCTATGAACACATCATAAGGGTGAACGTTACACAGGCGGACAGGAACTCGCCCATGTCTTACCTTTGCGATGGTGCGTGCAACACCTACGGCATCTTGGTCAGGCATTGGCTCCACCAGACCACAATACTCTTGGCCGTTGTTACCAGCTCGAACACGCCCCCACACAATGATTTCGCTCCCGGGAGGTACCCGAACTCTGCACCTGCTAGCAGACCAGACATTACCCACAAACCCGTCACGTTGTACCTGTGCAGCAATTCGTTGGCAACTCGCAAATGTCCGCCACCACGTGTCCCTTTCATCTCGGTGGGGATGCTGCTTGAGTCTCAGTTGTTCCTGTTCCTGAAAAAGATTATTCCAACATGCAGAAAGAACGTTCATCCCAATGATCATGGGATACGAAGAACACTCGTCTCTCACAATTACAACTCCTCGTTCTGGAATCTGTACTCCTGCTATCTCAAAGTTCAATACAGCATAGCCAACATAAGGTATTTCAAGTCCATTAGCAGCTTTCAGAGTTAGGATAGGGGCTTGTCCCATCTGATAATGAGGAAAATGTTTCTTTAACATCCCATGTTGCATCAATGTTACCTGGGAGCCGGTATCTAGAAGTCCAATACATTTCACGTCTTCTACAAGAACCTCTAATACAGGACAATTCCCAACAAAAGTCTGTGTGGTCCTCTCCTCATCCATCCCCGTCGTGGGCCCCACCGCTTGGACCTCTGCAGCGGGGCACTCTAGTTTAAAGGCGGCCCCGCTACAGCAGTTCCTCTACAGTTCCGAGCGAAGTGGCCTGGCCGCTTACAACGTCGACAGATGGGCCTCCCATCCACATCCCAGCTATTTGGCAGCACCTGACCCCGATCCCGACTGGTTGTGGCCATAGCAGGCCGACGAGGTGCCTGGGTACATGGAACATCAGGAACGGATTCATGCCACAAGGGTTTTAATTCTTTAATTACCTCTTGGGTCAGTTCACGCATCTGGCCTCGCATTTCTTCCAACAGTTCTTGTTTTAGCTCTGCTCTCCAATCAGCCTGCTGAGGACGAGAATGTGGTACACCAGTTTCCCGAACAACTGAACATGAAGTTTCGTACCTGTTTGCTCCATACTCTGTCTCCAGTAGCAATGCTTCTTGATGCAACTCTGAAAAAGTTCCTGCAGGTGTCCTCCGCGCATAAGTTTGTAAAGCACGTCGAAAGGGTCCATCTTCCAGCCCCAATAACAGTTGGTCTTTCAGCTGCACTTCTGTGAGGGTTCCTTCCGGGCTTCGCCTCCGCAGCCTACAGAAAAGCTCCCTTAATCGCAACACAAAGGCCTTAAAAGTCTCACCTGATCTCTGTGTACATCCAAAGAAACTAGCTCTTAAAACAGGAAGGGGTATCTCTGCTGCATATAAATTGTCCAAGTGTTGAAAAATTTTAACTGCCGTATCACGATCACCAGCATCTAAAACATTTATCTCTCGCTTAGCCTCCCCTGCTAATGCCCCCATTAAAATCTGTACTTTTCTTAATTCATTTAAGTCTTGCACTTCCAACAACCCTTGCACCTGTTCTTTCCAATCAGAATACACAAAGTCCCCATCAAAACCCTTAAACTTGGGTACCCATGGGGCCCCTGGAAAGACTGGCATCATCATTTTAAAAAAAAAAAAGAATTTGTTCTCCTTCGGGAAACTGGACACTATTTCACTCCCAGACCCTGCCGACTACGCCAGAAAAGCGTGGCTGTCCCAGGGACGTAATGAGGGTGTGTGTATTAGGGCTCTAAACCCACTATAAACACAGAGTTTGAATTAATTACACAAAAGAACCTCTTAAAAGAAAAAGGACCCTTGATTTTACCCAGAGAGTTTTAATCCACAAAGGGATCTAATTACCATACACAATCATGCCCTTAATGTCACCAATAAACACCACACACTCCAAATAACCCCTGGAACTAGCCTAGCTCAATTATTAGACTAAATGGTTCAGTATGGGAGGGAATATAGTATATACCAGTGAAATAACCCGAAGGAGACAAAAAAATAAGACAAACAAACTTTATTATAATTGTTCCCCTTAAATATAAACCCAGCTAAAATCATGCATGTTGTAGAATAAAATAGATATAGCCTTAGCTTAAGACCTTAGGCTGGAACAACAGTTCAAACAAAAAAAAGAAAACAATAAACAAAATACTCAAAACAATTATAAGTGTCCCAGTCTCTAAGTTGACCAACTCCCAGGCAGGCGGAACCCACTCTTCAGTCCACAGGCGTCCACGCACGGCTCTAACAGGACACAGAAAAGGCTGAACAGTAACCAGTTCCCTTTGGGCTAATCAGCTTCAATCATAGCATAGCAAGGATTAATAAAACTAAGCTGAACTTATACCAGTCACCGAGTAATACTCCTCATAAAAGCAGCTCTGCAGCCACATACACTGAATTTAACAATGCTGTTTGTACTCACACCGCTCTGGGCACAGTCTCAACTGTACCCAGAACTTTCAGCAGCTCGCCCTCAGTGTATGGCTCGACCCGACGCGCTCACAATGGCCGCCGTCGTATGCTCCGTCTCCAGCAGCCCCCAGGTCCGCTGCAGGTGCCCACTTTAGTCCGTACTCCGGCTCGTTCTCCCACGGCGTCCTCACCACGCGGCACGCCGAGTTCACCGTTGCCGCTGCTGCTTCTGGGCCTGCGCACTCCCGACTCGCGCTGCCTTCACGAGCTCCGCTTCCTGCCCGGGTGCTGTCACCGATCTCTCTCTCCCCCAATAAAAGTCCACCCTTTTAAAATAAGAGTCCAGACATTCCGCGCCCTCCCGCTGCTCTGATTGGCAAAAAAAAAATCAATAATTAATTGCAAGGGCAGTTTCAGCTGTTCAGGTAATTAGATGGTCTTAAGGAAGTCCGTGATAAACAAACCCAAAACACAGCACATGAATCACAGCAAATAAACAAAATCCAAAATAAACCACAATCCCAGCAAATAACAGAATTCAAAATAAATCACACAGCAATACCACATAATACACACTTATAATATAAATTAATTATATCAAATAAACTCTTTTTTTCACCCATCTAACATTTATTACTGTAGAGCTACAGGCTTTATAACAACTATTCATGATGTTCAGTTCTCCAGTTGTTTACTCTGCCCTTGTTGTATTTAGTGGGCGGGATGTTTCTGTGCAGTGATAATGATCTCTTTCTTTATGAAGGAATTTTTTTCCAAACACTAACATTGTCTCTAGTGTTTCCGACTGCTGCTGTTCAATCTATACTACACATGTAGATGATAAGCTTCTCTCTCTCCCCCCCCTCTGTCTGTTTCCCTCTGTTTCTCTCTCTCTCTCTCTCTCTCTCTATTTCTGCCTCTGTTTCTCTCCCCCCCTCTCTCTGTCTGTTTCTCACTGTCTCTCTCTCTCTCCCCCCTCTTTCTTTCTCTCTCTCTCTCTCTCTCTCTCTTTCTCTCTTTCTGCCTCTGTTTCTCTCCCCCCCTCTCTCTGTCTGTTTCTCACTGTCTCTCTCTCTCTGCCTCTCTCTCCCCCCTCTTTCTCTCTCTCTCTCTCTCTCTCTTTCTGCCTCTGTTTCTCCCCCCCCCCCTCTTTCTCTCTCTGCCTCTCTCTCTCCCCCCCTCTTTCTTTCTCTCTCTCTCTCTCTTTCTCTCTTTCTGCCTCTGTTTCTCTCCCCCCCCCTCTCTCTCTCTCTCTCTCTCTCTCTCTCTTTCTCTCTTTCTGCCTCTGTTTCTCCCCCCCCTCTCTCTCTCTCTCTCTCTCTCTTTCTCTCTATCTCTTTGTGCTGGGTATGAGAGACACAGCCTGTATCTGTTGCTAGGAGACCCCACTTCAGCCTCCAGTGGTGGTGGTGCTGATGGCCACGTGTGCTGGTTCAGTATAAAGTCGGTGGAAGTTCTGATTCTGGGCTTCAGAAGATCAGGACTGTAGTTTCCTGCCGAGAATCAGATAAACTCCTGACTAAGGTTTTAGCTTCTCTGGAGAAGTGAACAGCTGAACAGCTGAACTTCCTCTGGACCAATCCCTCATCATGTTCCCCACTGAGAGCTGGAACGTCTCAGAGATGCTGCTGAACGGCTCGGCGGGAAACTCGTCCCTGGAGGACGTGGAGGACGGCGGGCAGCACCCATTCCTGACGGACGCCTGGCTGGTTCCTCTTTTCTTCTCGCTCATCATGCTGGTGGGGCTCATCGGCAACTCTCTGGTTATCTATGTAATCTCCAAACACCGGCAGATGAGAACCGCCACCAACTTCTACATCGGTGAGCTTTAATAACCTTATCAAAATGTTATCATTTTTAAAAGTTACTTTTAGAAGTCAGTTATTTTCATAATTGAGCCCGTCCAATGAATGACCATAAATGGACCCTAGGGCTGGGCAGTATTGTACAAAAAAATTAAATCAATCTTTAAATATATAAGCGATTTTGTCCTTAACTAACAACTAAAAAGTTTAATTCAGTTTTTTTTTGCATATGTTAAAAATACATCTACATCCCTGATACTCCATCCTGATAATACATCTCCATTACCCCCATATACCCCTATATATTCATTACCCAAATTCCCCTCCTACACAGCTAATTCTGTTTTTTGGAATAAACTCCCTGAGAATTAATATCAACTCATTTTTAGTGTATGTATATCCGTGACCATCGAATACACATATATACTCTATAACAGAGTTAAAGTAACTCTTTTCTGGGAGTTTTTGGCCTTTTAACCCTGTTCAGGAGTTAAATCTGAACTGTTGTGGGAGTTAAAATATTTAGAGTAAAATCCAGCTCTCACCTGAAGTTCATTTTAACATAAACTCCTTCACAGTGTTAACAAATAATGCAAAATTTTGTGTTACTAAACTAATATTTTAATAAATAAAAAAATGACAACAAAAAAGCATCATTACTGATTACAATAACAATTTCTCAACAAGTTTATTCCAGTGTATTTTTACAATGCATGGCAACTTTACTCAATTTTTACATTAAAAACTAAAATGTGCTTTATTTAGATTATATATTCTTATATGAAGAAAATTAAAATAAAATAAGTTACAGTAGGAAAGACAAGTGATATACGGTAATTTGTTGGAAAAACTGTTAAGTAATATGTGGATATAATCAAAAATTTCTGACCTCAATATTTCCCATTATGTCTCTGTTTTAGAGGGGAGCACATTACCACAAATGAGCTGGTGACAACTCTGAATAAAAATAGTATTTTTATTTTACTTTTAAATGAGATGTTTCGTCTATTAGGGAAAAAGGTTTTATATTTCAGTTCTAGTGTCTTAATGTTCTTAATTACTGAAAAAAACATTGTTCTTTAATCGAAACATTGCTGATAAAAGGTTACAGTGGCTGCAGCTCAGTCTGAATACCTGCACCAGTTTATTAAACTGGGAGAATAAAGTGTACTGGAGACACACAACCCAGTCAGAACCAGACTCAACACCCAAACCACCCAGGGAACTGTCCCCTGCATATTGAATATTACTTTTATATTGAATATTAATGTAATAACTGATTAAAGATGACAGACATTGGAATGATTCCACAAACTCTAATCACAGTAACATTCAATATTTTCATATACACCAATCATCCTGTACAAAAGTGCGTGTACATTATGTACACAGTACACAAGTAAAAGTGTGTGAACCCTTTGGAATTTCTTAGGAATGTTTTTTCTGCATACATTTGTCATGAAATCCAAATCAAGGGTAATCACAAATACAATGTACATAAAATAACAAAAAATATATAATCATTAATGTCTTCATTGAGAACGACCATAAAAAGCTTATAGTGCTATTGGATAAAGACTGCAGCAGGTCTGGGGTCAGTGAGATCTGAATAGAGGATGATTTATTGTGATCAGCAGGTGAGCAGACGTTCATTCAGCTCAGACATAAACACAACTGCCTTTTCCTTCTAATGAGAATGTGCCCGTCAGTCTGAAACATGCTGGATATTTTTCATTATTAAAATAAAAACATAGAAAACAGAACAGAACTGCACCTTCTGTTCATTCAGCTTTACACTGGCTTTAACCCGATGACTGTAGCATTAACCCTTTAAGCAGATGCTCAGGAAATAAAGAAATAGAATATTTTACTGTTTGCAAAATCACAATGCAAATCACCAATTTAAAGTAATATTAATAAAGTCCATGTTTTATGACGTTACATAACTCATATACCTACCTTCACCAAAATTCCAACAAAAACTATCCAAATGTGGATTGATATATGAAAACTAAGAAAATGCACAGCACCCCCTAGGGGATAACATACCCATAACTTTGTTCACAGCTAAAGTCTCAGCAGTGTCCACATGTTAATTTTCATTTAATTTCCAACACAACCAGCTGAATTTTCCCATAACTCTGCAAATATATATCATATAAAACAGGAAAGAACAAATTCAAAGAAGTTTTACAAATTTATTTAACCAATCAAGTTTAAAATGTCACATAAACCTTTGCATAAACCTGAGAGAACCCTAGCTGCCGGCTTGGCAGAACACAGGGTGAGATGTTTGGAGATGTGATAAAGACGTCATCAGTTGCTGCTTGTTTTCAGGGCTTTATGCTCTTTAAGTATCTTCAGTGGGTGAAATGATTATTCATCACAGTTTATTACGGGTGGCTGACAAGGTCCATCAATAACGTTCCACTTCACAGCACTTCTGCCTCTGTTCCTAATCCTACTCATTACTCAACGCTCAACACTCATCACTAATCACTCATTACTAATCACTTATCACTCATCACTTATCACTCATTACTAATCAGTTATCACTCAACACTCATCACTAATCACTTATCACGCATCACTTAACACTCATTACTAATCAGTTATCAATCAACACTCATCACTAATCACTCATCACTTATCACTCATTACTAATCACTTATCACTTATCACTCAACACTCATCACTAATCACTCATCCCTCAACACTCATCACTCATTACTCATCACTAATCACTCAACACATATCACTCAACACTCATCACTCATTACTCATCACTAATCACTCAACACTTATCACTCATCACTAATCACTCAACACTAATCACTTATCACTCATCCCTCAACACTCATTACTCATCACGAATCACTCAACACATCACTCAACACTCATCACTCATTACTAATCACTCAACACTCATTACTCATCACTAATCACTCAACACATATCACTCAACACTCATCACTCATCACTAATCACTCAACACATATCACTCAACACTCATCACTCATTACTCATCACTAATCACTCAACACTTATCACTCAACACTCATCACTTATCACTCATCACTAATCACTTATCACTCAACACTCATCACTTATCATTCATCACTCATCACTCATTACTCATCACTAATCACTCAACACTTATCACTCAACACTCATCACTTATCACTCATCATTAATCACTTATCACTCAACACTCATCACTTATCATTCATCACAAATCACTCAACACTCATCACTTATCACTTATAACTCATCAATAATCACTCAACACTCATCACTTATAACTCATCAATAATCACTCATCACTTATCAATTATCACTCATCACTAATCACTCAACACTTATCACTCAACACTCATCATTAATCACTCAACACTCATCTCTCTTCACTAATCACCATAATCACTGAAGGAACAGGAGGAACGTTGGTCTAAAACTAGAATTAATTATGATTTATCAAGAGATCAGCTTAATTCCAGATGATTTTCTGATGCTCAGGAGACCTGAGATCTTTTCAGCCATGAAAAAGCTGTGGAAACATTGAGGTCACGGTTAAAACTCAACAGCCCAATTACAACCAGTTAAACATTTACGGTGAAATTGGTTAGATGGTTTATATAATCTGTACTGTGTGCTGTCTGACCTCTCTAACACTAAGCCTTGTTTTTCTGCAGCTAACCTGGCGGCTACTGACATCATCTTCCTGGTGTGCTGTGTGCCGTTCACCGCCACCCTGTACCCGCTGCCCGGGTGGATCTTCGGGGATTTCATGTGCAAATTTGTCGCCTTTCTTCAGCAGGTATGTCTGCAGCTGGTCTCACTGCGAAACTGTAGCAGCCCCAGTAAATCCAAACCAGCAGGATTCATAAGCTTCATGTCTGAAGCTGTCTGTGCCTAATATTAAACAGAATCCTGAACAATGTCAATGAGTTATAAAGAGATCATATAATTAATAAAATGTATTAATTAAATAATTAAAATGTTCAAACCAGCCCACATACTGTAATCTATATATGCAAACTAAGAAACAAATTCTTTTTAATTTACTGTTTTGTGAATGTGGATATATATATATATATAATCAGGGATAGATCTGGAGATACAGCAGCTAGACATGGTGTAGTATCTGCAGTGTCTTCAAGACTTAAATGAGGAGAAATACGTGAAAATGTTACATTTTAAAGCACCCTAAACAATTCATGGTAATGGCTTTTGTTAACAGCAAGAACACAAATTTTATTATTATTATTTTATTATTATTGCACTATATATATATATATATATATATATATATATATATATATATAGTCCAAGTAAAAGCTAATATATTTAAATATTGTGGAGAAAAGTCATCAGACACATTCTCCGAGTACGTGACTCCCACTCTTCCCACAGGGTTGAGACTGGGCTGTTGAATACGAGCGTCAGCAGTGAATAAGCTCTCGCTGCTTCAGGGTCTTCACTATTCTGATTTTCCTGGTTTCCAGCAGAATGTCAGTGATGTTTCTGTGGAAAACATAATTAAGGTCTCAGAGTCGGAATATTTTTTGTTTTTCTTCTGGCGTATGAATAAGACTCTCCCACACCGAGGTGTTCAGTGTGTGAATCAACACATTCAGGTGAAGCCAATTAAGGCCGCCAGCTGATGGTGGGCTTTGATCTTCTTCAGACCGAGGTAGAATCCTATTCACTGCCCCCCCCCGTTTTCCATCAACTCTCAAACACAGCTACATAATTCACATCAGCCCCTGTATTCTGCCTCATTAGACGTCATTTACATTACTGGAGTGTGAACTACTGCTCCACATGGCAGCTTACAATTTCCGTTCATGCAGGTGAAGCAGTTAGATTACATTCACACAGGTTAAACTGCCAAAAATCTTTTTGGTATAAAGTATATAATACAGATCTTTGAAATCTTTAGAATTTGGGAAACCCACAGAAAACTAACACATACATTTACACTGCTTCAGGAACTTATACAAGGCTTGATACATTTCCAGAAGCAGATCTACAGTGGGGATATTTACTTCCAGCATATTGAACATAAGCTTATGGTATGAATAGTATAGATCTCCTAAGCCTCGCTCCATCCCGCCCAGTGATAAACACCATGCTTTTAATGCTCCCTCATGCCCCCTAGAGGCTGGGAGTATAACGGCAGGGAAAATTTGTGAGCATCTGTTACAACCTGTTTCTAATGAAATGGTCAAAGGCGGCTTCAGGAAGTCAAACAAAAATTAAAAGCTTAAAAAGAAGTTTAAATAAATGAAGGACACATGATGGAATAAGATGTCCTTTGTACAGAGAGCTCAGATCTCCTGATGATCCAGACGCATCCAGGGTGAGTCAGATGTGTTTTGGATCCAGGCTGAAGGGAAACGTGCTGATCTGTCTGCAGGTAACGGTTCAGGCCACGTGCATCACGCTGACAGCGATGAGCGGCGATCGTTGCTACGTGACCGTCTACCCTCTAAAATCTTTACGTCACCGGACTCCTCGAGTGGCCATGATTGTAAGCATCTGCATCTGGATCGGTGAGTAAATTGTTTTTTTATTAAATCACACAATGCATATATGACAAAACAATACCACTCCATCCATATATATATGGATGATATATATGTATATGATCTTTCCCGATCTCTCCTGTTCGCTCCTGATCTCTCCCGATTACAAGATCACTTAGATTAATATATAATATAATACGTAATAATCTTATATGTGTTTACCAATGCAAGTACGTCCGTCTTTAAATTTGAATTTCAGATTTTGTAAATTTTTTTTTCAATAATAATAATTTTATTATGTTTCAGGTTCGTTTATTCTGTCGACTCCAATCTTCCTGTATCAGCGTCTGGAGGATGGGTACTGGTACGGGCCGAGGCAGTACTGCATGGAGCGCTTTCCCTCTAAAGCCCACGAGCGAGCATTCATCCTTTATCAGTTCATCGCTGTCTACCTGCTGCCCGTCCTCACCATCTCCTTCTGTTACTCCTTCATGCTGAAGAGGGTGGGTCACCCCACGGTGGAGCCGGTCGACAGTAACCACCAGGTAACTGCAGGACTGGGGGTAGAACCCTGTTCTACCAGACCGTATATCGGCCCAAGCTCCACCGGTCTTAATTTTATTTAATTACTTAAAAAAAAATCTTTATATAAATTTACTATTTAATCCACTGGTGAACATTTCTACTGGGAAACGTAACTGGACACTTCAGCATGTTCAACAGGTGCACCAGTGTTCTCGAATATGTTCATAATTTAAGACCATTTTAAGCCAGTGATACATTATATATTAATACAAATATAATACATAACAAAGCATTTACACATACAATTCCATACTGTACTTTTCAGTCTGCATTGTGTTAATCTAAATTAACATTTATAAATCTATGTATTTGTTTCTGTTGTTGTTTTGACCTTGTGAGTATACATTTTATAGCTGCTTGATTTAAAAATCAAATTTTCTCTCCTATAAAAATACACAGTACTCAGTGCTTATAATTCAGAATTTCTCCTATTAGTAATCTAGCTGTTTTCTACAGCTGTAATTGTAGCTGCTCATATCCGTGCAGTTTAATGCTAATGCATTACTGCTGTTAATGCTAAAAGTTGTACTTTTGTAAGAGCAACACCGTGAGATCTGCTGTCGTTCTGCTGCAGATGGACTGTCCGGCTTGACTTTTTTCAGTTTCCTTAATGTTAATAAACCAAAAAGAGAAAACGATGATGGTTCACGAGTTCAAAACACGAGAAGTCTGTGTGTAACTAAAGTGTAATTTGAGTCACAAACCCCAGATCCCAATTTTTACTAACTCAACAGAATGTGCAGAGATCAGCCTAAAATGACTGTGTTCATATGTTATACTGTACAGTAAGTCAACAATGTAATTATTGTGACAGGCCTGGTGCAGAACGTTACTGTTGTTATAGTGTACAGCAGCCACTTACAACTTGTTCCTGGAACAGGGCTTCTCCTAGTTTATAGAAATTGACTGTATAAAAAATCAGAGATGCAGCAATTCCAGTTCATCTGCTGAATTGATGAGTTTTGCCAATTTGTTCCCAGTAGTGAGGGAATTAAGCAGGAGATGGAATAGGCAGCTATTAGAGGTTGAATTATTGATCTTACCGAATGCTCTGCTCTTCTATCTGCAGGTTCACCTGCTCTCCGAGCGAACCATTTCCATCAGGAGCAAAATTTCCAAGATGGTGGTGGTGATTGTTCTGCTCTTCACCGTCTGCTGGGGTCCGATTCAGATATTCGCCCTGTTCCAGTCCTTCTACCCCACCTTCAAGGTCAATTATGCCACATACAAGATCAAGACGTGGGCCAACTGCATGTCTTACGCCAACTCCTCCATTAACCCCATCGTCTACGGCTTCATGGGTGCCAGCTTCCGCAAGTCCTTCAGAAAGACCTTCCCCTTCCTGTTTAGACACGTGGTGAGGGACAGCAGTGTCAATTCGCGCACCGCTAATGCCGAAATCAAGTTTGTTGCAACAGAAGAGAGCAACACAGAAAGGAAGTGAACAGTGGAGGTAGATCCTGAGGAAATGCTAGCTAGCTGCTAGCTGCTTCATTGTCTAGGCACTGGTGCTTACAGTATTAAATGTGGATGAACTGGAGAATTAAAGGTTAACGAAGAAAGAAAGAAAGGAACGTTGTGGAGGAGGTGAGTTAGGTGTGAAAGCACAGGATGTGACATTACGGTCCATTACTTTAAGTTCTGCTGAACATTAACTGAAGAACTGAATGTCAGAAAGTGCACAATCCTGCAAAACACAGAATCGCCTGCTCTACAGGTGACTAGCACTAGCGTGAAACGTTAGCTTTCGAAAGCAAGATCTATGATGGGAATCTATTGTACCTAAAAGGGGTTTTAAGGCAAACAGAGAAGACTGATGGAACATCAGCTGAATGGAAGTCCTGCCAGCCGTGATGTGCTGGAACCGGCCGCGGAGGATGTTGGCTAAATGACCCGCGGCGGCTCATGACTCACTTATTGTCTTTAAGACATACTGCGACTCCTCCCCGTGTACAGACACTCACTTTTCCAGCGGCTTATCTCTCCATGTATAATCGACATTCCCGGCACATCCTGGTGTCTGACTCACATTTTCACCCCACACTGTAGTTCTGCACACACGACCCAGCAAACAGCATTTATGTGCTCCACAGACGACAAGCCCAACACACAGCGCAGCCAACAGACCATTAAAATTTATAAGATGAAAAAAAGATCATAATGCATAAATCTTCTCATATGACGAGCCCTATAAAATATTAATAACTGCACATTGTTCTTGAAAAAAATCATGTGATTTTTAGACTTTATTAGATGTCTTGCCTTGCATTGACTGTAAGCTGCACCCAGAAGGCATTCGTCGACAGGAATGAAACTCTGTGGGTTGTTTGGACATTGTAAGACATGCGCATGACTCAAGTTTTACGCTTGACAGATCATGTGACTTAAGAAAAATGCAGCTTATTTCTGTACCTGAGTGTCTACATAAGGTTGTCCGGTTGTGAGGGTTTTCCATTCTGACTGGTGCTGTTGTTTTGTAAAGTATATAGTTCCATCAGTTCCAGCAGCTGGAAGAGTTCTAGAGGTGTCCCATCGTGGGGTTGGCAAAGCGTGATTTGTGATGTTTTCGGTTGAGCGGAAATTACCATACCACACAGAACTGCACTTGTGAAGTGTGTCCATTAGGAGAATTCCACACTCTGACTGTAAGGGAGCCCAGGAGCAGGAGATCATTATTGTATTATGCTGCTTTAACTGTTATGCCTATTACGCTCACGCAGCACTGCACACACCACCAACGGTTTACTGAAACTGATCCGCAGTGGTTTCTTTCCACTGACAATCCAAACACTGTGAATAGTGTGAAGAAGATATATTGGTATATATTCTATATTTATCAATATTTAGTACAATACCAAAAATACTGGGAAACAGTTTTAAGGCCTTTTCACACCTTTCTCATTTGGTCCATACCAGAATATCAGGTGTGATCAGGTTCCACAAACCACGGTGCAACCCAATGCACCGAAATTTACTCCAATAGAGCTATTCTCAGTCTGAATCAGCTGATCCACTTCCAGTTGGTTTACAGTGTGAAACTCCTTATTCGGCGGTTCAGATTTTATTCAGATCAATTGAAGGAAGTTATCATCACCCATCAAACAATAGAGGAAGTAAAAGAAGAGGTGTTGTGCTGAAATCTGTCTCACAGATGAGTACAACAGATTACAATGCTGGTTATTCTGTATCTACTGTAACTGTAGATTAATTACAGAGCAGTACGGGTACAGCAGATTACAGTGCTGGTGATTCTGTATCTACTGTAACTGTAGATTAATTACAGAGCAGTATGGGTACAACAGATTACAGTGCTGGTGATTCTGTATCTACTGTAACTGTAGATTAATTACAGAGCAGTATGGGTACAACAGATTACAGTGCTGGTTATTCTGTATCTACTGTAACTGTAGATTAATTACAGAGCAGTACGGGTACAGCAGATTACAGTGCTGGTGATTCTGTATCTACTGTAACTGTAGATTAATTACAGAGCAGTATGGGTACAACAGATTACAGTGCTGGTGATTCTGTATCTACTGTAACTGTAGATTAATTACAGAGCAGTCAGTCACTAAACTGCAACAAACACATAGACCTTTATATTCTGTTCTGGACTCTGTGGTGTGAAAATGCCTTTAGATTGTCTCCAGTTTTGTTATTTTTGTAATTATTCTTTAAAAAAAAGGTTTTAAAAGTAATTCTATGTGACAGTCTGTGTGATTACACTGATGTTGTTCTTCACTGTGATTTCAGTCTGATTTTCAAAATGATAAACTCCAGTGCCAAACTAAAGAATATGAACTGACTTTTATCTGAAATGTTTTTTATTTATGTATTTTGTGTTGTTTATGTTTAAGTGTATGTGACTCTGTTTTGGATTGTTTTGGACGATGTTGTCTCTGTAAACTTTGGATCTATATATATATATATATTATACAAGAGCTGGGCAAAATGAAGATATTTTATTGCATTGACAAATGTACTATTCGTATTGACAACATGCTTAATTTTACCACAGTTAGTTCTGACCCTGCAATGTTATTGGCTGAGAGACTTTATGTGAGTGCCTTTATTACAAGTGTAACCTAGCAACAATGTCAAAGCTTACGAACAAAACACAGCATCCATAAACAAAGTAGCTAGGAGTTGTTTTGTTCATGTAAACCTACAGAGGATTTAAAAAAAAATTCAATAAAAAACCCAAATGCTCAAAAATGATAAACCTAAGGAAACAAACCTCCTCACTACATTCAGATTTTACACTTTTCCCAAATGTTTAAACGCATTTCTAGAAACTCGGCTCAGTTTCTCAAAACTCTAAACACAAACTGAAAATGATAAACTGCTTTGTTAAAATTCTACAAATCTCTAGCAAAACTGATTCCTTCCACCAAAACAACACACAGCTATTTATATACTCTATATCTCTCACAGAGCATCAAATAAACACTGACAAGTTCAGAGCACTATTATTATCAGAAGCGTTTGGTTATGCTTTTGACTTCATGAGGCCACTGTACAAATTCAAATACATACAAGTCCATGGAAATATATTGCCTTTTGTGCTTTATATTTATTTTTGTGGTGTAGGACCCCCCCCCCCCCCATATAGCATTACAGTACGACATGTATATGCAACACAAATTTAAGAGATTTTTACTGTATGTAAGTACAATCATGACGAGGAAAATCAGTTCAGATACAAAGAGGTGACAAAAATGTATTTATTATGTATGTATGTATTGATCTGAAGATCAATGATTCTTAGGTGATGAAGCTGTACTAAATGATGCAGTTTGTGTTTAGTGATTTGTAAAGCTGTGATTTAGAATTATATTAGAGTGAGATCATGTGAAATTGTGTTTAGAGTTTAGCAGTTCGGAGTCACAATGTGACACATGAGCTTCATGTTTTTGGATTTGTGTGCAGAGTTCCATGTTTTGTGTTTAAACAATGTGGAAAAACTGTAAGAGCTGCATCACAGGGGATGTACAGGTTAATTAAAATAATGGTATTTATAGTCTCTTAATAGCCTGTAATAAAACGTAGAGTTGGAGTGGTTGGGTCGTACCCTCTGTACCCGGTGGGGGGAGGCAGAGAGTCAGTCAGTCTCTCTGAGTCTGGAGGTGATTTCTGTGAGTTTTCCTAATCAGGGAATAATCAGACTGGAGCAGCGCTGTGGAGTGAAAAGTCTGGAGAGTAAAATCGATAGAAAACAGTCCTGAGCCTGATGATTTCAGCACCAGCCAATAACAGGGAACATGTTCAGTAGCTCTTTTCTTTTTTGCAGAAGTTTAGAGGCTGTTATTTCTGCAAAAGGAGGATCTACTACATATTGATGTTAATTTCTCTTGGGGCTGAAATTTATACACCTGCCTAATGTAATTAAAAGAATTATTGCACACTTACTGTAATCCTATAAACTTCATTTTAATTAAATATCACTGTGTTTGTCTGCTATATGATATATTTAACTGAAATTGCTGATCTGAACAACCAATAATTTTTTTAAGGAAAATCATGAAAATTATCAAAGGTGCCCAAACTTTTACACACCAATGTATAACATGTACCTGATTTTATTTGAGAATTAGTTAAAATCTCTGCAATAATAAAGTAAAATATGAAAGCCAGAGAGCTATAGCTGGTTCTTCCATAATAATAAAAAAATGAATTAATGGGAACAGGACACCTTAAATACAGCAGAATTCTGGGAAACGTTATTAAAGTAATATAGATGTTTAAAACAGGTGCTCAGCGGTTATGAATCTGAGCTGGGCGGTAATAAATCAGCTGCAGTCTGATTGGTTGAACTGATGTAAATGTTTATTTTGCTGGTACTGAGCCAAAACCCAAAACAGGCTGCTGACTGGATCCACCAAGGGGTTAAATTATCCGACACTCACGCGTCACCAGTGAGTTTATTTCTGATCTGGATCCAGATCGACTGAAAGCGACCTCCTGCTCCTCCTGCTGACTCTGGAGGCGGTTGCACGGCAACAGGAGGGCGAGGCACTTCCTCCGTATTAGAGGCAGATGATGATCAAACCCCGACCGGACCGACCTGCTGCTGTCCTTCACCACAACCAGCACTCCTCACCCACTCTGATCATCAGAGACTAAATCTATCCTGTTTAAATCAATATGCTGAATAAAATATGGATATTTTTATTGAAACACGGTGATCTGAACAACGTAAACAAAACAACCACATTTCCATTAAATGCCACTTTTCTCTAAAACTGTTCACCCTTTTGTGGAGCTCGAAATGCAACATCCTATGATGGTGAGATAAAAAGTAAAAATAAAAATGCATTAATCTGGGGAATATGATTTTGTTGATGCCCAAAGTCTAAAGTTATAAATCAAAAGTTTAAAGCAGCAGTTTGTGTTACACAATGTAAAGAAAAGGTCACATGACTAATATTGTTTTAATAAATAAATAATACCCCCATATTTTTTAGTTTTTGTATGTTTTTTATCAGTTGAAATAAAAGTCAGATTTTGTGTGATTGTGTTTATTGTAGTGTAGAAGGCATGTGATAGTTATGAGTTTTGGTGTGTGTGTGTGTGTGTGAATATTGTGTGTGTATAGTGTGTAGGTGTGTGTGTGTGTGTGTGTGTGTGTGTATAGTATGAGTGTGAATAGTGTGTACTGTGTGTACAGAGTGTGTGTAAATACTCTGTGTGTGTTTGTAGTGTGTGTGAATTGTGTGTATAGTGTGTGCAGTGTGTGTAGTGTGTGTGGGAGCTGGTTGTCATGGAGACGGTTAGGTTGGGTTGTTTCTCATTCTGTGATTCATCCACCTTCAACCAGAGCATAGCTGAGCACTGAGTCACGCCGGCTCCGCCCCCTCCACCCATCCAGAGTTACACTCTGCACAGCACTCACTCCTCCCGTTCACCCCGTATCACCACCATCACCACCATCACCCCATAACCACCTTTACCACCATTACCTTATCACCCCATTATCCCATCACCCCCATAACCCCATCACCACTTTTACCACCATCACCCCATAACCACATAACCACCTTTACCACCATCACCACTATTACCTCATCACCCCATTATCCCATCACCCCATCCCTATCACCACTATTACCTCATCACCCTCACGACCCCATCACCCCATCACCCCATCACCACCATCACCCCATCACCTCATCACCCCATCACCCCATCACCTCATCACTATACTCTTCACCCGCATACACAAAGTCTCATCACACCATCACCTCATCACACCATCACCCCATCACCACCATCACCCCATAACCCCATCACCCTATCACCACTATTACCTCATCACCCTCACGACCCCATCACCCCATCACTCCATCACCACCATCACCCCATCACCTCATCACCTCATCACCTCATCGCCACCATCAACACCTTTAACTCCATCACCTCATCACTATACTCTTCACCCGCATACACAAAGTCTCATCACACCATCACCTCATCACACCATCATCCCATCACCACCATCACCCCATAACCCCATCACCCTATCACCACTATTACCTCATCACCCTCACGACCCCATCACCCCCATCACCTCCATCACCACCATCACCTCATCACCTCATCGCCACCATCAACACCTTTAACTCCATCACCTCATCACTATACTCTTCACCCGCATACACAAAGTCCACCTCCAACACGACAATAAAATACTCTAGATAAAAAAAACACTACAGTGAACAAATACTAGTATAAATAATACAGTTAAAAACACTGAGTTATAAATGCTTCAGGTAGAAAATACTGTAAAGGTGGAAATTAAAATGTAATTAAAAGATACTTTTAGCACCAAATATTGAGCCAAACCTAAACAAAATAAATAATTTGGTCAAATACTAAATAAATTTATCTCAGCAGAGATACTCAAAGTTTAAGATTAATTAGCTCAGTGAATATTAAACATATACTAAACTCTTAAACGAAACTAAATTCTTGATGTATCTCCTAGAATCTGATCAGAAAATATCTATTGATTGAAGCTAATTGTATTATTAGGTTTAAGTGAATATGCAGATCCACCTACTAAAGATTTACATAAGGTCTGCAGTTCTTTAAGGTTCTGAGATACCTAGTAGTGTAATCAGCATTCATATTACATTCTTCATATTTCCATCTTTTAGTTATTAAAAAAGCACTGAAGATGCTGTAAAATATGGTAAAAATAAGTTAAATCCCCTGGATGGACACATAATTAATATCTAACCTCCTGCGTGAGGAGAGTCCTGTAGCCCTGTGGCTCAGCCCTGATCTTCAAATCTGCAGGCATTAATGAACCAATCTGCTTCTTTCTTCACTCAGAGCTGCACCAGAAAACCCCACCCACAGTCTGATGAGTCCGCCAGCTGTGGACTGGCACCTCCGCCACTCTGGAAGTGGAAGTTGGGTTATTGATGGAAAGTGAATACATGCTAGTTTTCCTTTAACTCTGCTGCATTTATAATATTCTATATACGTCAGAAATGACCCAGAGTCTGTGTTTCACTACTATAATCTCTTCATTTGTAAATTAATATTTACACATTAACACTTACAGCACCTCTGTAATCAGCTCAGTAACTGGAACTTGGGTTCCAGCTGAGTTTTTGGTTTAGAAAACCCACACTTTAAACCACAAGACTTTCTAAGAGAACAGTAGAACAGAAATGCAGATATAAAGAGAGAAACTCCTTTACACTCATCACCTTATACTGAAGCGAAAGAAAATAAAAGAGGAAAAAAGGTAAACGGATCTCCAGCCCTGAAGCGGCAGCACTAAACAATAACGCTCTCTGTGATATTTTTACATTCTGGGATCACACGCATATGATTCATCATAACCCAGTTACTAAACATTGTTTATTCCACACTGAAAGAGAAAGAGATAGAGAGAGAGAGAGAGAGAGAGAGAGAGAGAAAGAGAGAGAGAGAGAGAGACATGACTGATCTCACTGTTCACTATTACCATATTTTCTGCTCTTTTCCTTTCAAGTTTTCTTCTAATTTTCTGCACTGTGTTTATTGATGAAAACTAATTAAGCATAAATTTATGTTGCACTCCTTGTTTATATATTCTCTTCACTGATTATATATTTTACCCTGTAGTTGTATAATAATAACTGTAGTTGTTTTTGTGTTTCTCTGTATAATTTACTATTCTCCTCCTTATTTTCACCCTGTTCTTTAATACTCAAAACCCACAGGATAGAAAACCACCACAGAAATACAGTTATTATTATTATTATTATTAATATTATTATTATTATTATTATTGGGTCACTCTGGTTTAGTTTCTGATTTAGTTTTATTAAATTGCTGGTTAAAATAAAAATCAAATTCTTAATAAGCAGAGCTTTTCAGTTGGAGTTGAACAGATTATTCCTGATGGAGTATAACTGTGCTGAGGGTGTTTAACAAAATTATTAGTGTGTTTAGAAACTGGCAGAAGCCTCAGCAATTGATTATAACTCTTCTATATAAACCAATGTTAATTGGGATGTTTAATGTTTATAGGAGCTGTTTTTGATTTGATTTAGTGAATATTTGAATATTTGACTGAAGTAAGCTACTGATATGACTAAGCATAACAGCGTCTAAAACCATATATTATAGGACCAATCAAATTACAGAGTGCAGAGTCTCTGTAAGAGGGGCAAAGTTCATTTCACTCAATAACACCCCCCCTCCCCTTCCCCTACATTGCCAACAGTATCAGACCTCAGAACTATTTACTAGAATCCTCCTGAATTTCCGAACATAAGTGATTCTGAGCAGCTGGCAGCAGCAGTGGCAGTGCCAGGGCCGGAATAGCACGGCTGTATCCCTCTGCATTAGCCAGACGTGGTGCCACATGCGCTGCACTGAGAGAGGAACAGTAATGAGGTCATTTCCTGGTCAGGGGACGGAGCGGGACAGGGAGCTGAGGCATAAACGAGTCCGGCTGTTTGCGGATCTGCAGCACTCGGTCTTTAGAACTGGGATCAGAGCCACAGGCATTTACCACGGGGCAGGGGGAAAGGGGGGGGGGGGCAGGAAATGAGACGGGATGGCTTTGCCCTCAGCGCCGGCTACATGCTAACTTTACACTACTGACTCCAGTACAGACACAGAGCTCACTACAGAGCACACACTCACCACAACCGAACAGTACCAGTATCTACTAAACATTCTACAACCTTAAATTCATAAAGGACTATATATTCATAATTATATTAGATTATAATATACAGTTGGAGGAAAAAGTATGTGAACCCTTTGGAATTATACTTCAATTTCTGCATAAATTGGTCATTAAATGTGTTCTGATCTTCATTTAAGTCACAACGACTGCTTCTCCCACTCCTCAGACCCCAGGTACAGCATGCACTGGACCCTCTCCAGTTTGCATATCGGGAGAAGATTGGTGTTGAGGATGCAGTCATCTACCTCCTCCACCGAACCTACTCTCATCTGGACAAGGGGAGTAGTGCTGTGAGAATCATGTTTTTTTATTTCTCCAGTGCTTTTAACACCATCCAGCCTCCACTTCTCAGAGACAAGCTGGTGAAGATGAATGTGGATCCTCACCTGGTGTCCTGGATCACAGACTACCTCACCTGCAGACCACAGTACGTGAGGCTCACTGACGGCACATCGGAGACTGTGGTCAGTAGCACTGGAGCACCACAGGGGACTGTGCTCTCCGCCTTCCTCTTCACTCTCTACACATAAGACTTCCAGTACAACTCTGAGATGTGCCATCTGCAGAAATTCTCGGATGACACTGCCATCGTTGGGTGTGTGAAGGGTGGTCAGGAGGAGGAGTACAGGAGACAGGTGGATGACTTTGTTGCTTGGTGCCGACTGAACCAACTGCAGTTGAACATATCCAAGACCAAGGAGATGGTGGTGGACTTCCGTAGGTCTGGACCACCCTTGCAGCCAGTCTCCATCGAGGGGGTTGATGTGGAGACAGTAAAGACCTACAAGTACCTTGGTCTGCAGCTGGACAACAAACTGGATTGGTCAACAAATACAGACACCCTGTACAGGAAGGGACAGAGCCGGCTCTATTTCTTGAGGAGACTGCGGTCCTTTAACATCTGTAAGAAGCTTCTGCAGATGTTCTACCAATCAATCGTGGCCAGCATTCTCTTCTACGCTGTGGTGTGCTGGGGAGGCAACATGAAGAGGAGAGATGCATCACGGCTGGACAAGCTGGTCAGGAGGGCCGGGGCAGTGGTTGGAGTGGAGCTGGACTCTCTGGTTACAATAGCTGAGAGAAGGACTTTGGATAAACTGCTTTCTATCATGAACAATGATAGTCACCCACTTCACACCACCATCATGAAGCAGAGGAGTGTGTTCAGTGGCAGACTGCTGTCACAGAGCTGCACAACAGACAGACTCAGAAAATCCTTCATCCCCAGAGCCATCAGACTCTTTAACTCCTCCCATCGGGGACGGGATGCTGCTGACGACTGAGTTTAATCCAGGCACACCACTTGGACATTATTCAACAACTTAATTATTTATATTAACACTTCCCCAACCTCGCTTACCTTATACCTTATACCTTACTCATGATTGGGTATTCACATTTTCACATTCTCTTTTTAGAACTGTCTTGTAACGTATGCATACTTATATTATATTATATTTCTATGTCACATCAGTCACTTTCGTAATCGATGTCATTGCACTTTACTCTGTTAATTATTTATTTATTTATTTATTTATGTATTTATTTATTTATATAGCCTTATATATTTTCTATTCTTCTGTGTTTTGATTTGTCTGAGTATGTTTCTTATTGTATTGTGTTGTTGCTGCTGGATGCCTAAATTTCCTTCGGGATAAATAAAGTATCTATCTATCTATCTATCTATCTATCTATCTATCTATCTATCTATCTATCAACAATATACAAACACAGTCTGCTTAAGCTAATACCACACACATAATTACATGTTTGCATGGTTTTATTAAACAAAACGTTAATATTCACAGTAATGGAAAAAGTATGTGAACCCCTCGGCTAATTACTTTTCTAAGAGCTAATTTGAGGCAGGATGTGATGAGATTGGACATATTGGTTAAAGCTGCTTTGCCCTATAAAAGCACACAGGAGTTTTGAGTTTGCTGTTCTTAAGAAGCATTGCTTGATGTGAATCATGCCTCACACAAAAAAACATTGCTGCACGTTTGAAGTTTGCAAAAGAGCACCTGGATGTTCCACAGCAGTACTGGCTAAATATACTGTGAATAGATGAAACCAAAATTAAGTTGTTTGGAAGGAAAACACACAACACTATGTGTTGGGAAAAATTCACAGCACACCATCATCAAAACCTCATCCCAACTGTGAAACATGGTGGAGGGAGCATCATGGTTTGGGGCTGCTTTGCTGCCTCAGGGTCTGGACGGACTGCCGTCATCAACAGAAAAATGAATTCCCAAGTTTACCAAGACATTTTGCAGAACAACTTAAGATCATCTGTCCACCTGTAAGGGCTGGTGCCAGATCGAGGCATCCTCCAGGGCATCGGAGGGCGCGCCAGCCCAGCGCCGAGGGTTGATTTGGCTAATTACCAACACCTGCTATGAACATCTTAAAAGCAGAGCCAACCAGCCACTCGGCGCTGGATCTTTGAAGCTCGTGAGAGCGAATCTATGCCCGTTTTTCGAGCGAGCCTCGGCTTTTTCTCTTTCTTTTCCTGCTATCCCTTTGGAGAGAGCATTGATCAGCATCGCTGGCATGCCTCTCCCACAAAAGTATCTTCCTCTATCCCTTTCCTCTCCCTCTCGAGTCTGGTGGAGCTGTGTGCTCTGTCCTGTGTGTGTGTGTGTAGCAGCCGCGAGGCGCGGATTGCTCACCTCTCTCTCCCCCCCGCTGCTCCTCCCCTCTCTGGTGGAACAACATATAATCCACAAACTCCTTAGTTAAGTTTCGTTTCTTTTGGAAGCTCTTTTGTTCTTCACCTCGTCTTATAAGAGGTAGCCGTTAGCTTCCGTGGCGAGTCTTGTTTACATTCTCCCCCTCTCTCTCTTTCACTCACGCTAGGCGTGAGGTTTTGCTTTCCACCCGTTTTCACTCTCCGCCCGTTTTCGTGGCTCCGCCCCTTTCGGCGGAGGCTCTTTAAAAGGCGATAAAAGCGGCCGCATCCCAATCCGCTCGCTGGTGCAGCGGTTAGAGCACTGGGCTGCGACCGCGACTGCCTGAGTTCGATCCCCGTGTGGAGCGGGGTTTAATAATAATAATAATTGTGTATATATATCTATATATATATATATAAAATATTATTATATAATATTAATATATATATTTACGATTATATATTAATTATTATTATTATTATTATTATTATTATTATTATTATTATTATTATTATTATTATTATTATTATTATTATTATTCTTTCTCTTGGGTTTACCTGCTTTGAGATCTACTGCTCTGCACTTGGGTTCTAAAAACCTTCTGGGCTGGAGAGCTACTGCTCCCAACCCATTACACCACCAACTGAAGCTCAACAGAGGATGGATGATGCAACAGAACAACGACCATTATTAAATACAAAGATTCACATACTTTTTTCAACAACTGTAACTGTAGGGCTCTTCAAACAAGCAAAAAAAAACTGTTAATGAGCTCTTCCTACAAAAGAGCATCAATCATTTACTTTAAATTTATTCTAATTCTAGTCGATTTACTTATGTTACTGAGCAAATACTAATATTTAATACTGAATTTAATATTTTTAACAATGTGTAGTACATACTGTTTTAACTGTGCTAACTCATTTTTAATGTTTTAAAAAGGAGAACCATCATTAAAACATTCCCATTGTGCTAAATGGAGGCTGTGCACCAAAGGCCTACTGGGTATTGGATGTGAGCTGTGAGCTGGGGAATGGTTGTGTTTTGGATGTCAGTTGTGCTGTAAGGGGCAGCTGTGCACTGAGGGGCAGGTGTGCACTGGGGGCTAGCTGTGTTTTGGATGTTAGCTGGGGAACGGCTGTGTTTTGGATGTAAGCTGTGCTCTGAGAGCCGGCTGTGTGCTGTGTAGGAAATTAAGTCTGAGGGTTGTCTGATGTGAAAGCTGGCAGTGGAAGCCAAGCTCTTCAACCACCATCTGCTCAGAGATGGATAGATAGATGGAGAGATAGATGGAGAGATAGATTGAGAGACAGATGGAGAGATAGACGGAAAGATAGATGGAGAGGAAGAGTGGGGGACATGGACAGGGATCCAGCTGGTGGTCTTTAACAGAGCTGGTGTACCTCATGTGGGAAACTGACTCTGTTCTGACCTCTGGAGAAACTTTCAGCTGGAGTTTTTTTTTGTTATGGGTAATATATTAGTGTAGATGTTATATTAATGTAGATGTTATATTAGTGTAGATGCTATATTGGTGTAGATGCTATATTTGTGTAGATGCTATATTATTGTGGATGTTATATTAGTGATGATTCTGTTTGCACTTTGTAGGCTGTAATACAGCAGTTACTATAGTAATAAAATCTACAGTGATTGAAGTTGCAGGATCTGGAGAAGTGGGAAGAAGTGGAAATAAAGCCCAGACTGAGAGAAGCCGCTCTGCCATCCTGGAGAAATCGTCTGAGGGTGAACCCATAGGGCGATTCAGATTATACTCAGCGGCGGGAGAACTCTTATCACACAGAAACGAGGCAAACCAACAACTAACAAGTGAAAATCAATAACCAATCAAAAAAACGAAATTTTAGCTGCCGTGCAGGGTCACCGACACGACTTGACCCCTGGTCAGGCTCACGGTTGCTGGCAGTATTGAGGCCAAAGTATTGAGGCCACCTTATTCTTATTAAGAACTATTTGTGTTGTTTGTGGTTTAGTATAATAAAAAAATAAAATAGATGTTAAACACACAATTCACTACAAAGAATCACATTTTTCCTTCTTACACACCAGTTTACAGACAGCCAGACAGAAAGACAGATAGATAGATAGATTTATTTATTCTCTATTACAGTAAAGTGGTGTAGGTAAACCTGAATAGAATCAGACATTCATATCCATATTTGAGTTGTTGACCGACTGACCTGGATGCCCTTCAGAAGTAATTGAGGTAATTGATGACAAATGAAGACCACACCTCCTCTAAATGATCAAGTACTGTACCTGTCCTCAGCTGATGTGCAGAGAACTCAGATTCAACCCATGGAAAGCCTCAGGACCAGACAGCATACCCGGCAGAGTGCTCAGAGGATGTGCAGGACAGCTCATGAATGTTCTTACGGACATTTTCAACATTTCTCTGAGCACCGCGGTCGTGCCGATGTGCTTCAAGATGACCACCATCATTCTTGTGTCAAAGAAGTCCCAAGTGTATCTACACTCTTGCACTTTATGTTTGTCTATTGTATCATTGTTCCATGTTGCTCCATGGTTCCAGAGGAACATAATTTGGTTTCACTGTGTACCTGTACTAAGATATAATGACAATAAAAGCATCTTGATTTGAACTTTGTTTTTTTTGTACTTTGAAGACTTTAATCTCTGCTGGTGTAAATTAATCCAGGCTGGTCTTTACTCGTCCTCCTGACCAGACAGAAGCCTCGGAGCAGAAGAGTGTCCCGGACGGATGCAGCATCACCTGTACCTGTAATGACTCACACGTTGCTCTGTCAGGACCTGTACAGACAGGTATGTGCAGGTAGACGCCCACTGTAGTCGCCGGGTTAAATCTGCCCGTGTTAATGATTGAAGTGCTGAGAGCCGCCAGCTATTCTTTCTGTACTTTAGCATCCAGATTCATTATACAGCCTAAACACGGCGAGGTCGACACCGGGTCAGCATTCCAGATCCAAAGAAACTGCAGACGAAAGGGAATTAGCGCAAACATCATGTGAAAAAGACGTAAAGTAAGGCAAATACTACAGTTTTCTAAATGAGAGGTGAAATACACACAATTCACTTCTGTTCAGTAGAACAGAGTAAACCTCTCACCTGCTTCTCAGGATAAAGAGTAACTGCTAGAAATACCTGAAAGCCATGCAGAGCTTGTGCATGGTGAAAAAAAAACAGCTAATCAAGTTTTTATAATTTTTGAAAATGTGCATAAAAACTATAATGAAAAATAGTAAAAAAAAAACACCATATATCGTGAAAAAAAATGTTACAAAGGCAATACTTTAATATAAAATCCTATGCATCTTCTGAGCAACACTGTAAATAAACGCCTCCTTCTATGACTATAAATAAATGTTGATTTATAACTAAATCATGCAAAGAAGAAGCCATATGTCAACACACCATCTAGAAACTGTACCTTTTTCTTTGGACCAAAGCTCATTTTAAATGGAATTGGGATTTCTACAGATTCTCTCATTGTTTTGCTGATATTATGGGCTGTATTTCTCTTCACAATTCTAAATTTTTATTTTATTGCTCCACAGATTTTAGACACAATTTTAAGATGCAGTTTTTGGTAGATGGTAGGTGAGGTAGTGTTGGGGTTGTGTGTGGTAGGTGAGGTAGTGTTGGGGTTGTGTGTGGTAGGTGAGGTAGTGTTGGGGTTGTGTGTGGTAGGTGAGGTATTGTTGGGGTTGTGTGTGGTAGGTGAGGTAGTGTTGGGGTTGTGTGTGGTAGGTGAGGTAGTGTTGGGGTTGTGTGTGGTAGGTGAGGTAGTGTTGGGGTTGTGTGTGGTAGGTGAGGTAGTGTTGGGGTTGTGTGTGGTAGGTGAGGTAGTGTTGGGGTTGTGTGTGGTAGGTGAGGTAGTGTTGGGGTTGTGTGTGGTAGGTGAGGTAGTGTTGAGCTTGTGTGTGGTAGGTGAGGTAGTGTTGAGCTTGTGTGTGGTAGGTGAGGTAGTGTTGGGGTTGTGTGTGGTAGGTGAGGTATTGTTGGGGTTGTGTGTGGTAGGTGAGTAGGGTGTGGCCTACTAAATAACATGACTCACTTTCTCTATCTCTCTCTCTCTTATTCTCTCTTGCTCTCTCTCTCTCTCTCTTATTCTCCCTCTCTCTCTCTCCCTCTCTCTCTCAGTTCAGTTCAACAGTGCTTTATTGGCATGAATGTAACAAGCAACACTTTTGCCAAAGCATAAAACAGAAAACAAACTAAAAAATAATAATTAATTAAAAGAAAGATTACATAAATAAAATTACAACAACAGAACTCATTATTGTTTAAAGGATTAACACTTATAATTATTATTAATGATAATTAAAATAGAAGGAAATAAGAGTGTGGAGACATGTTAAGGGCTTTATTATCAAATCAAATCGTGTTAATATTATATGAAATATGTACAAGTGATTAATCATATTCTTGTATAAAATATATAAAATCGATTACAGCAGGTTACTGTTATTTTATGATGTCTTTATTGTAAAATATACTGTATTAAACAAGTTATAATAAACAGTTTTCTAGAATGAAAAACGGCTTAAAAATCCGCACCTCTGTCCTCCTCTGTCCCGAGGGCTGGTTTACAGTAGAGTAACTGGAGTTGGAGACAGAGAGACTTTAGGAAACTAAACTAAAGCCGGTTCTGTGAATAAAGATCAGAGGAGAGCTGAGTGATGGGCGAGTCCCAGTCTTTAAATTTTAAATCTAATTTACCTTTAATTAAAATAATTTACTGTACCTTACTCTACATCTCTACTCTACCTTACTCTCTTTTTTATTTTCTCTCTCTTTCTCTCTTTCTCTCTCTCTCTCTCTCTCTCTCTCTCTTTTACTCTTTCTTTCTCTCTCTCTTTTATTTTTTTTCTCTCTCTCTGGTGTAAGGAGGTGTGAGGTGTGGCTCCGCCCCCTCTGGGCGGGGATGGGTGTGGTTAGAGGAACTTGGTGTGTGAGCTGCAGACTCAGTTCTGGAGGAGGAGTGTTGGGGTCGGTGTGGAGTTGGGAAAGCTGGAGCTGTTTTCAGGCTGTTCTCTGCTGTTCCTGGGCTGTTCTTGGCTGTTCGGCCCCTGAGGGCCCCGGGGACTCGACTGAGGCCGAGAGTTCTGGCTGTGAAGATCTCCTGCTGCGCTGAAGTGAGATTATTTAATAATGTTTTATTTAATCTGGTTCTGTTGGTTCTGTTCTGAAGCATCCTAACAGACCAATCCGCTGCTGTTCTTTAGTGATTATTCTTAATTACTACTTAATTAGACAGTGAAGATTAACTGAGTTAAACTATAACTAAATGTGTATATATTGAAAACATAATATATGCTAATATAATAAGGGTTTAACTCTGATCCGGATCAGTAAACAGCCGTGATAATTTTATTTAATAAGGTTTTAATTTTGCGTTATCACTGTGATTTAGATGTTTTTATTATTAAACTTAATAAAACATGGTAAAAAAAGTGCTTTAAAAAGAAATATTTATCAGTATCAATAAAACGTACCTAACTGCTTACACTGTAAAATATTACACCTTTATAAGGAAAAAATAGTCTAAATATCAAAAATGTATCACTTAAGACAATTAATATAACATTATAAGAATTATAAAACACGTTTCATTGCACTTGTTTTAAATGATTTAATCTACTAAAAGTGTGTTTTTGTATTGGCAGATCATTTTGGTTGTTTAGAAAAATTCTATTTTTGTCAAAAAATAAACTGGCAAACTATCTGCTCATGGGATGAAACACTTTCAGTGGATCAAATCACTAAAAAAATAATAAATAAAAATAAATTAGAAATGAGTCAATTACACTTTTTCATGTCTGAAACACTGTGTAACATTATCACACATATCGAGTATTAACCTTCATTTTAAAGAACTTTTATACATTTTATAGTTTTCTCTGTGTGTGTGTGTGTGTGTGTGTGTGTGTGTGTGTGTGTGTGTGTGTGTGTGTGTGTGTGTGTGGAGGGGGGGGGGTAAATAATTCTTTAGTGGTTAAAAAGCACAAAGATTCATTCATTTTTATATTTCAATAAAAAATTGTCTGAGAACTTCCTGTCCAATTTATTAACTTGGATTAACTCCGCCTCTTTAAGAAACTAACCTATAATTTCATCAGTGACATCACAACTTTACTCTTTTTCATTTTAAGAATCTTCTTTTCATTAAATGCAAATGTTTCAGTAAAACCCTGTCGGACAGCAGGAGGATAAATCTGCAGATTTGTGTAAATATTACATATAATCTCATTTAGCCCATTTTATAAATGCTGCTATAATCAGGGTGATTTGTTCAGATTGATTTTATAATGATAATTCAGACCGTTGTCTATAAGTGTAAATATTTTTTTGTGTAAAATAATAGTGAGAGTAAACTGCAGGAGCTCAGGGTGCAGCATGTGCAGCTTTTGAGGGGAATTTGCATTTTGTAGTTATGGATAAATTACATTGCAAATGGTCTGTGTGAAGATAAGTGGCGGGTGTGTGAGCGGTCGGGAGGAAATGACTGTGCAAAACAGAAAAACAAATTAAGTCAGAGCGGAAGAGGAGATGACATCATAATGTCCATATCACAGAACATCACAGAACATCACAGAATATCAAAAATATCACAAAATATCACAGAACATCACAGAATATCACAGAACATCACAGAACATCACAGAACATCACAGAATATCACAGAACATCACAGAACATCACAGAACATCACAGAACATCACAGAACATCACAGAACATCACAGAACATCACAGAATATCACAGAATATCACAGAACATCACAGAACATCACAGAACATCACAGAACATCACAGAACATCACAGAACATCACAGAATATCACAGAATATCACAGAACATCACAGAACATCACAGAACATCACAGAATATCACAGAACATCACAGAACATCACAGAACATCACAGAACATCACAGAATATCACAGAATATCACAGAACATCACAGAACATCACAAAACATCACAGAACATCACAGAATATCACCTGACCATCACAGAACATCACAGAACATCACAGAACATCACCTGACCATCACAGAACATCACAGAACATCACAGAACATCACCTGACCATCACAGAACATCACAGAATATCACAGAACATCACAGAATATCACAGAACATCACAGAACATCACCTGACCATCACAGAACATCACAGAACATCACAGAACATCACCTGACCATCACAGAACATCACAGAATATCACAGAACATCACAGAATATCACAGAACATCACAGAACATCACAGAACATCACAGAATATCACAGAACATCACAGAACATCACCTGACCATCACAGAACATCACAGAACATCACAGAATATCACAGAACATCACAGAACATCACAGAACATCACAGAATATCACCTGACCATCACAGAACATCACAGAACATCACAGAACATCACAGAACATCACAGAACATCACAAAATATCACAGAACATGAAGATTGTTTTATTGTTTATGTTTACATTATATGTGTATTTATATAGAATATTGTAAAAATTACATTACAATTCTAAATAGACTTAATTACCAAACAACCTTTGCTCTTTAAATCAAATCATATTACATTTATTTATTTAGGGCTTTTTGCAGCAGATGTTGTTGTAAAGCAGATTTACAGAAAATCAGAGCAAATTCTGAACCTGCAGAGATCAGAACTCCCTCAGAGCTGCAGGAGGAACCAAGACTCACATCTACCTTAAACTATCACATCTATCACCTTAATAATCACCACACTCTACCCCTCTATCAGAACAAGGCTCTACTCCTAGGTATGAAGACAGTAATCAGAGGGGTGGGGAGAAGGGAAGAAATGGGAAAAATAGATTTTAAAGAAATGATCTGTGTGTCTGAAAGGGTTAAATATAAAGTGATGGGAAAGTTTATTAAGAAAGTTCTATTAGAATCTATTTGTCACTGAGTCGGTGGGTTTGTTCAGACGGTAGCTGGATCAGATAAGTGTGCGGAGGGTTCGGTCGCGATGTGCGGTAGTGATAGGCGGCAGAAGATTAGATGATGCGAAATAAAGCTGTAGAATTTAAGATTCAGCTCAGACTCACCCTGCTGAGCTCAGAGATCCACACTTTTAATGATAAAGCTGTTATTAATGCTGCGGCTGCGGCTCTCGCACGACTGACAGCTCAGACAATTAAGCCTTTCTGTGAGTCTCGTCTAATAATGACATCTTTCCCACTAATTTAACACATCATTTGTTAGCGGTGTCAGACGGGTTAAGATGAACTTCAGCACATTTAAATCAATTTTTTTTTAAGCTTATTATTCTGAATTGTGCCTAAATGTGCAATTAGAAGAGTTTCTCAAAAATAGCCCTTAAACCGTGTTATCCTCAGTCATTTGAAAATATTAATTATATTGAAGATGTGTGATGTTAGAAAAACTTTCTTCTTTTAAAAAACACCATTTACCTGCCGTTAATCAGCCGAGTATTGCTCACATAAAACAATATGCACAGCAGTGCATCCCAGAATACTCCGGTTAAGAGTATATACCCCACACATGGGTGAGTTCAGGGTGTTTTTGGATGAGGTTGGGGTGAGTTTGAGAACAGCACTCAGCTATCAGAGATGTTTCAGATCAGACTCTGATGATCCAGAAGGTAATAAAAGGTTTGTTCTCTGCTTTTCAGAAGCGTTCGGCTCGGAGGAGGACGAGTGGAGAGGAAGCTGAGAGTGCTTTGAGCTCTGGGTTCTGAGAGGAAGTGAGTGTTGTGGTGTTTTCTTGTGATTTTCTCAGTGTGATATTAAAACACAGAGCATCATCCCCTGAGCCTGTAGCGCCCCAGTCTCTTTATATATATATATATATCCACCATTTCTCACATCATTCAGCGACTGGCTAACATGATAACACAACCAGTACACAGTTCTGAATAGAACTTGTTAGAGCTTAGCTTGGTTGGCTAGAATCCCTTTCAGACTATTAGCTTAGTGTAGCTGAGCTACCCATCTTAAAAATTAGTGCCCATTTCACCAGTAGCTAAGACAGTTTTTGCATCTCAGCTCTTGAGCTTCTAATTGCAACTTTTTAAACCCAAGTAAAAAGCACCCATTGTGCTCTTCTTGCTTCACTAGAATTCATTCTAGATGGTTAGCTTACCATAGTTTAGCTACCAGGCTGACAAATTAGTGCCAGTTCTACCAGTATAAAATGTCTATCAAATTCTTGCCTTTAGCAAAATTACAGATATTAATCTTTTGAACTCCTAGAATAGTAGTGTTTTCATCCTGTGGGTCATAAATCATTAACAACCACTGTAGTGATCACAGGCCTGTTCTCTAGGGAAGCTGAGTTTTGTTTAGTTGGGGGTTGTTTTTTTCTGCATTATTAACAGGTGAAAAACTTGAGATTCTGATCTGATTGGCCGTGTTTGCTGGGTGTTTGTTAATGACAGTAAATGAAGGTGAATTCTCCGTACAGGATGTGGAACGACTTTAACAGACTGATCAGATCACAGTGATCACTTTAAGAAACTGGAGTATCTCGATCTCAGAGCCGTCAGCCTGTGGAGTAAAAACTAAACTTATGATATCCGGCTTAAAAACAGCACATCCAGCTTCATGCACCAGTCCCCAGAATGCAGCAAAACCTCCCCACAGTGCTGCTCTGTCAGAAATTTAAACGCTAAAGATTTACTGAAGAGTGTTTCCTCACATTCAGACAGATCAACCCATGAGCTTCAGCACATTTTACTGTGTGTGAGTCTATAATGTGTGTGTGTGTAATGTGTATGCAGTGTGTATAATGTGTGTGTGTGTGTAATGTGTATGCAGTGTGTATAATGTGTGTGTGTGTGTGTGTGTGTGTGTATAATGTGTATGCAGTGTGTATAATGTGTGTGTGTGTGTGTATAATGTGTATGTAGTGTGTATAATGTGTGTGTGTGTGTGTGTATAATGTGTATGTAGTGTGTATAATGTGTGTGTGTGTGTAATGTGTATGCAGTGTGTATAATGTGTGTGTGTGTGTAATGTGTATGCAGTGTGTATAATGTGTGTGTGTGTGTAATGTGTATGCAGTGTGTATAATGTGTGTGTGTGTGTGTATAATGTGTATGTAGTGTGTATAATGTGTGTGTGTGTGTGTGTGTGTGTATAATGTGTATGTAGTGTGTATAATGTGTGTGTGTGTGTGTGTATAATGTGTATGCAGTGTGTATAATGTGTGTGTGTGTGTATAATGTGTATGTAGTGTGTATAATGTGTGTGTGTGTGTGTGTGTGTATAATGTGTATGTAGTGTGTATAATGTGTATGTAGTGTGTATAATGTGTATGTAGTGTGTATAATGTGTGTGTGTGTGTGTGTGTGTATAATGTGTGTGTAGTGTGTATAATGTGTATGTAGTGTGTATAATGTGTGTGTGTGTGTGTGTATAATGTGTGTGTAGTGTGTATAATGTGTGTGTGTGTGTGTGTATAATGTGTATGTAGTGTGTATAATGTGTGTGTGTGTGTGTGTATAATGTGTATGTAGTGTGTATAATGTGTGTGTGTGTGTGTGTATAATGTGTATGTAGTGTGTATAATGTGTGTGTGTGTGTGTGTATAATGTGTATGTAGTGTGTATAATGTGTATGTAGTGTGTATAATGTGTGTGTGTGTGTGTGTGTGTATAATGTGTGTGTGTGTGTGTGTATATAATGTGTATGTAGTGTGTATAATGTGTGTGTGTGTGTGTGTGTGTATAATGTGTGCATTTATATGTAATGATGGCGGGGACGTATGATTGGGATGCCGGGGCTCCGCCCCTCTCTGCACGGGGCAGCTGGAGGGATTCCTGGCGGAGTGATTCGTTAATAAAGCAGAATCACATTGCCAGGGATTTCCAACCATCTGCATTCCATCCACTTCATACCGGCACCTTCACCATCTCACCTTCACCATCTCACCTTCACCATCTCACCTTCACCATCTCACCTTCACCATATCACCTTCACCATCTCACCTTCACCATCTCACCTTCACCATCTCACCTTCACCATCTCACCTTCACCATCTCACCTTCACCATCTCACCTTCACCATCTCACCTTCACCATCTCACCTTCACCATCTCACCTTCACCATCTCACCTTCACCATCTCACCTTCACCATCTCACCTTCACTATCTCACCTTCACCATCTCACCTTCACCATCTCACCTTCACCATCTCACCTTCACCATATCACCTTCACCATCTCACCTTCACCATATCACCTTCACCATCTCACCTTCACCATCTCACCTTCACCATCTCACCTTCACCATCTCACCTTCACCATCTCACCTTCACCATCTCACCTTCACCATCTCACCTTCACTATTTCACCTTCACCATTTCACCTTCACCATATCACCTTCACCATCTCACCTTCACCATCTCACCTTCACTATTTCACCTTCACCATCTCACCTTCACCATATCACCTTCACCATCTCACCTTCACTATTTCACCTTCACCATTTCACCTTCACCATATCACCTTCACCATATCACCTTCACCATCTCACCTGTTCTCTAAAATATATATATATATATTTTGTGAGTATTTAATATACGGTACAAAATTATAAGAAAAATATATCCAGAACAGCATAAAAAGTCTGAGACTGCTGGCTGGGGTTTGGTGATTTGGTCGGGTCTGGCAGTTCTGGTGCCGTGTGGACTCATGTGGGTGCGGTAAAAACACTGCTGTTCTGAAGCCGCTCTTTAAACCCACATATGGAAAACATTGCAATGATATCAGCAAAGTAATTTGCTGCATGAGTGCGTACAGAAAAAAGAGAAAATAGAAATATAAATATGTGTTAATGAGTTTATGCAACATAAGGTTCTGGGGAGGAACAGGATAAAGATAAATATAGAAGCCTGCAGTGCAGTATGGGATCTTTCATTGAGCCTCATAAAAATAGAATTTCAGTAATATAGACTAAATAGTAAAGTCTGTAAAAGTATTTAGGAATATACAGAAATGTAATATATTACGTACACAATCCTTTCCATGCACATTACTTGTAATATAACATTGTGATGTGTTGTACCACAATAATGTTATAAAAAAGAGAGAGGAAAAAAACATTGTAATATGTTACTGCATACATATATACATATTGCATGGAGCATATATAAATGTATTAATATCTATAGGATTTATTTTCATATGCTATTATGCTGAACTTGTATTTGCTAGAATCCTTAACCATATAGCAATCATTTCTCCATTTTGTTATTTCCTTTACTACTGTACTTTATTTATATGTAGTTTAAAGTAAAGCACATATTATATTTTTTTGTAAAAAAAAGTTGGTAATATTAACTAGAACCTCATCCAACTGTGTACAGGGTGCAATACGATCTTTACAGAAGAAACTAAAGAAATGAGGCAGGACGTCCCGCAGTCGCTTGCTCTGTTCGTGCAGACAGTGGCAGTGGTGGCGGCAGCTGGGACCCGGCGCTGACTGACTGTCTGTGTCTGTAAGCGATTTGGGTTTTGTGTGACGAGAGCTGACAAACAAAAGCAGCAGTGTGAGAGGCACATGTGAGGAGGCGAGGAGCCAGGTCCTGATCCGGTTCTTGAGGAGCAGGACTTGAGGAGCAGGACTTGGCTCGCTTTGTGAACAGATCCGGGACAGGCCGTGTTCACAGTGGCTAAGTTCCGCTCCTCTGAGGCTCAGTCGCGGCACCGGGAGGTGGTACCTGCTGATACCCGGCCGGGGGCAGCGGACGAGTTCGCAGAGTGGCGGCGCCTGGTGAGTTACGCTGGGTACGTCTTTTCTTTGGTACGGGAATGAAAGCTTGAGTGCTGTGATATAAAGAGCAGTTGCTGACCCCAGATCAGTCCTGTTCCTCCGAGCACTTTATGAACAGGAGCTCGGAGCTCCACCCTTCCTCTCCAGCAGGGTGGTCTGGTCAAGCAGGCTGTTAGCCAGAGGCGTGTACACAGCTCCAGCGCTAGGTCTTCTCCTCCGAAAACACAGTGAGGAAGATGAATGGATGAAAGCTCAGGTTCTTCCAGGCAAATAAAGAAGCTTTAAAAAACATGTTACTGCGAGAACAACTGTGAGAGCAGTCTGAAGCAGGACTCTCGTGTGTAAGAGCAGATTAAACCCAGATAAGAGATTTATTTACAGAGACTCAAACTGACTGAACTTTACACGAGACCACACCATCTACATACCGCGCACCCCCACGCCTCCCATTTCAACAGCCAAAACCAGAAGATACTCCTCACTGTGTCCAAACGCAAATATGACCATAATGCTTCATCTTCTGTCCAGACAGGTTTCCAAACACAGACGTGAACTCCAGAGCAATTATTCACCAACAACCTCACTAGCCATCTGTGTGGAAGAATGAAAGAGAACCAAACCACTGTCTTCAACACTACCACACACAGTACACTGCTACTGCACACACAGTTTACCTCAACTGCACACACAGTTCACCACTACCACACAGAGTTTACTACTACCTTATAGATTCCACTCATCCGATCCAAAAGTACTGCATAACTTCCTTTACTGTAAGCAGTACTGTATGCTGGACCTGTGGAGTGGTGAGTGCTACTGGATAAATTGTAGCTGAATGGAGGATGAATTGTAGCTGAATGGAGGATGAATTGTAGATGAATGGAGGATGAATTGTAGATGAATGGAGGATGAATGGAGGATCAATGGAGGACGAATGGTGGATGAATGGAGGATGAATAGAGAATGAATGGTGGATGAATGGAGGATGAATGGAGGATGAATGTGGATGAATGGAGGATGAATGGAGGATGAATGAAGGATGAATGGTGGATGAATGGATGATGAATGGAGGATGAATGGTGGATGAATGAAGGATAAATTGTAGATGAATGGAGGATGAATTGTAGATGAATGGAGGATAAATTGTAGATGAATGGTGGCTGAATGGAGGATGAATGGAGGATGAATGGAGGATGGATGGTGGATGAATGGAGGATGAATAGAGGATGAATGGTGGATGAATGGAGGATGAATGGAGGATGAATGGTGGATGAATGGATGATGAAAGGAGGATGAATGGTGGATGAATGGAAGATGAATGAAGGATGAATTGTGGATGAATGGTGGATGAATGGAGGATGAATGGAGGATAAATGGTGGATGAATGGTGGATGAATAGTGGATGAATGGTGGATGAATGGAGGATGAATGTGGGTGGGGTTTGGAAAGTTCAGGGAAGAGGATTGGGTTCGTCCTCCTGAACCTACTGAACAGATATCAGTTGGTAAAGCTCATACTGGCTCAGTTCAGCAGGAACCGGAGTTAAGCCCCTTACAGGACACGCCCATCAACACAGGCTCCGCCCAAAGGCACCGCCCACAGGAGGTCTGCGGAGGCTGGAGCTGCTGCTGAGCTTTAATCAGATTACAGGCGTCTCTGCAGGCCGAGTTTCCTGAACATGTGTTTTCATTTACAGAATAAACCGTCAGAGACGCTCGACCCTCCATCACTGTTTACTGCAGATCCCTTAATGAAGCAGCAGTACGCTTTATTCATCTGCACGCATATGTGTGTATATATGTATGTGTACATGTGTATATGTGTGTATAGGTATGTGTATATCGTCGCTGTCCAATGAAAAACACTTATCTCCAAAACAGCAACTTTACAGGAGAGAGAAAAAACCTGGTAAACTCTTAATAAAAGTCAATGTAAAAAGAGTTTATTTCAAGTCATTTTGATAAGTTTCTGTTGGTCCGTTCATCAAGAAATTTTGGCACAGTGTAAGGGACAGTTTGTATGTTCAAATACTGTAGTAAACTAACAATCGACAAAAATGGAGATAAGTGTTTTTCATAGGACAGCGACGATATGTGTGTATGTGTCTGTGTATATGTATGTGTGTGTGTGTCTATATATGTGTGTATATGTACGTGCATGTTCATCTGTTTGTGCTGAAATAAAATAAAGAAGAAACTAATGAACTCATTTATTTAGTCTTAGTTTAAAACAAACCACAGCATTTGTTCATCTCAGACAGAGATAACTACATATTGAGTATAATTACGTGCACCCAAAAATCTAATTACATTTATTTATTATCTGATTACTGCAGTTACCAGTAAACAGTATACTCTGATTTATTAGATCAGAGTTCGGTGTAAAAAAACTGATTAATAAATCTGATAAAAGAGTATGTTTTAGTTCAGTAATCAGATTACTCAGTGTTTATATACTCATAGCTAGAGTATTCTGGAATGCCTCAGTGTGTGTGTGTATATACACTCTAACCCGGAGTATTTTGGGATGCCTCAGTGTGTGCAGGATCAGATTACTGACACTCTGAACTCTTATGTTGCAGACGAACTCAGATCCTCTGCAGTAGTCAGATTTCTGAGTGGATGTGAGGGACATGGGGGGGGGGGGTTGCTGTGACTAAATGAGCTCCAGGTTTCTACAGCAGATCCAGAGTTGAGGCGTGTGGAGGCGAGGGGGAGGGGCTATGGGCCGGCTGCAGTTATGTAATTGGTGGTTAGGCGAGGTCGCGTGAGAGGGGATGATCTGCTTTGTTGTGAAGCTGTTTGGGAGAACGCCAGGGATTCAGTCCTGCTGAGGTTAAATACAATAGCTCAGTTTTATACAGTATCTACAGGCCCCGCCCACCACGCCCCACCCACTGCCCCCGCCTCAGCACTGCTGTTTATTGGCTGGTGAGGAATGATTTGTCTCTGAGCAGGTAATGTTATGTTTGGAGGGGTGGCTCTTACAGGGTTTATGGGTAATCCTTACTGTCACATTAGCACTGATTTAGCGCTGGGGTGGGCAGGGGGTGGGGCGCTCAGGGGGCGTGGTGGGCAGTGGGAGGGGTGGACAGGGGGCGAGGCGGGCAGAGGGCGGAGTGGTCAGTGGGCGGCACGGGCAGTGGATAGGGTGGGCAGTGGGCAGGGAGAGCAGTGGGCGGAGTGGGCAGGGGCGGAGTGGGCAGGGGGCAGGGGGCGGGGCGGACAGGGGGCGGGGCAGGCTGGTGCACTGCTGCAGGAATTATGCCAAGAAACGAGCAATGGAATAATTTTTCTGTTTTATACATATACAATTTTTTATTTGTTTTCTTTAAACATGCATTACTTGTGCATTACACATGCATTACTTATGCATTACACATGCATTACTTACGCATTACACATGCCTTACACATGCATTACTTATGCATTACACATGTGCTACTTATGGATTACAGATCTGGATATCTTTTATCTTAATTCTGAATAGAAACACAATCTGACACTTCCTTCTTCATACAGATATTTCTGTGATGATTCGAGTGAATTTGTAACATGTAAAAAAAATATACAGCATTAAATTGATCTTATATATATGTATAATAAAAGTACATATACAAATACGTATTTATGTAAAAATATATCACCTTATAGCTACATTTATGGAAACTAGTGTTGATATAGGGTCATATCTGTCATATGAATTGTATGTATGGGGCTGTTCTGGACTGATTGAATTTAGTTAGTATTTAGAATATTGATCAGTATGATGAGCAGGAGAGGTAGAGGTTGTTTGTGTTTTATTTGAGGTTATTTGTCTGTGTGTATTATATAATAACTAAAGCAGAGATTCATCTACAGCTGAAGATCATTCACTCAGTGCTGATAATTGCATGCGTGTGACCTTTGCTCTGATGTAGGATAAAAATATTGTTTTAGAATTGCTCGAGTGACAATTAAAAATTCACACTTCACTTAATCCGGCCGGTACTCTTCCCCAGAGCAAGTTCGTACGTCGTACGTCGCCTGGTGCCGATCCGACAGCTGCTCTGGATCCGCCCGGCCGTTATATTCAGATCATCGGTCTGTAGAACCCAACGCTGCTTCAGACGCAGATACTCTACACTCTCAACTCAGATTAACCGCCGGCGCTGAGCTGACTGTGGGCGCATGTGGGCGGATCCTGTAAAGAATAAAAGTGGGGCAGAATCCCTCACTGCCTCAGGAGTGAACAGTAGGTGGACAATAAAAATAAAAAATTTACATTCATGAACCTGAACACACTCTTCAGAAAAAAATAAGGGGAGACAGTTTTTTTAATGATATAAGTAAATGTAATTTATGCAGGATTTCAGAGTGTGTCTGAACAAGGAATAGATAATTAGCCGCAGTGTTCGGTATAGTGTGAGGATTAGAGTGTTTGGTATACTGCTGGATTTACGGATACAGCCTTTCAGTGGCAGACAGCAGGTGTGATGTAGAAAGGATGTGAACATGAGCAGCGTTTTCTGTGAGATAACCAGCGTTTCTCATCGTCTGGAAGAGTCAATTGTCTTCTGAAGCGTTTACGTAAGATACTTACATAAAGAACCAGCATCCCTTTCACTGAGAACCAGCAGATTCATTACTGCAGAGAAACTGAAGGGGGACACAAGTGTGTCTTCTAAAAAATCAATATCAATCCCAGACTAGTGTCTCAGAGGCAGACTGTGCTCTAGGGGGGTTCAGTTCTCTAAACTTCAGTTTGAAGTGAATCTGGACGCTCTGAAAAAAGATGATTCACAGAGTTAAATAAAGCAGAGGACGAGTCCATGTGTTTTAAACTCTGAAGCTATAGGGTGAATTACAGTCAATATAATTTAGCTCACTCTACCTCACTTTACCTCACTCTACCTCACTTTACATCACTCTACCTCACTTTACCTCACTTTACATCACTCTACCTCACTTTACCTCACTCTACCTCACTTTACATCACCCTACCTCACTCTACCTCACTTTACATCACTCTTCCTCACTCTACCTCACTTTACCTCACTCTACCTCACTTTACCTCACTTTACATCACTCTTCCTCACTCTACCTCACTCTACCTCACTTTACATCACTCTTCCTCACTCTACCTCACTTTACCTCACTCTACCTCACTCTACCTCACTTTACCTCACTTTACATTACTCTACCTCACTTTACCTCACTTTACCTCACTCTACCTCACTTTACCTCACTCTACCTCACTTTACCTCACTTCAGGTCAGACCCCCAACAGATACTGTTACACACCACCTCCAACACCGCCTACAAATCCTGCCTCTAACACCACCTCTAACACCGCCTCGCAATTCTGCCTCTAACACCACCTCTAACACCACCTCTAACACCACCTCTAACACAGCCTCCAACACCCCCTCGCAATCCAGCCTCTAACACCTCCTCTAACACCACCTCTAACACCGCCTCCAACACCCCCTGCAATCCAGCCTTTAACACCACCTCTAACACCACCTCTAACACCGCGTCCAACACCCCCTCGCAATCCTGCCTCTAATACCGCCTCTAACTCTGCCTCGCAACCCTGGGTTGACCCTTTAATAAAAATACTCTTTATTGTTTCATTATCATTTGCTTTGATTCACATAAGAAAGCTCTTTTATAATCAGCAGCAGCAGCGTTTCCTCCAGCCCTCACGAGCAGTTTTCTAAATCTGGAGCTTCCAGACTGAAACTGTCTTTCTTGACAGATAAAAGCAAATACAGCAGTGCTCAGATCCAGCATGTAAACATATAATTTTATCCATCTTTTGCTTCTGGCTCTCAGCATTACGGTGGAGTTCCTAAAATGCTTTCAAATGTGCGCCGGGTCTGTTCTGCATGAGAGCTCATCCCCACTAATGAAGAAACCCATTCATCTGTGGTCTGATCTCCTCCTGCAGATGTACTTTCTGATTCGTCTGTCTGATTCTGATCCTCATCTGCAGAGTTTCATTACTACAGTAAAGTCTTTATATCACATGCTGTCCAATACTTCAATGTTCTGCCCCGTTCATGTCTGATGTTGTTTAATTGGTGGGCCACTTTCAACACAGGAGAACCAGAGCTGGGATGGAGGCGGGGTAGAGGCAGGGTAGAGGCAGGGCAGATGTGGGATAGAGGCGGGGCAGATGTGGGATAGAGTCGGGGCAGATGTGGGATAGAGGCGGGGCAGATGTGGGATAGAGGCGGGGCAGATGTGAGGTAGATGTTAGGGTTAGGTTAGCTAATTAGCTAATTTAAATTAAATACATATATACTGTAGATGGAACCATTTTCTAAAAAATCTTTGTATAATTACAGAAAGTAGGAACTGCTTAGTGTGAGCTCATAGCTAAGCTAGCTAGCTAACTAGCTTGGTCGCAAACTGCTTGGCGGATTTCAAAGACCCACAAAACCTAAAAACTTAAGCTACTAGTTTAACTGTTGAAATTAGTTTGACAACTAGCTAACGTTACCTACTGGTATGTGTAGCTATGCTAGCTAGTTTTAGTTACCTTAGACCTGCAATAACAAGGAAAAGTCATCCAAAATATAATGGCTATGTTTAGGCTGATTTTACCACACAGATTAAAATTTGCAGCTCATGAACTATTAAACCCAGAGAGCTGTGATAAAGAGCGGGAATGTTCTTATTCAGAAAAACTACTTTTCCATAAAGCAAGAATACAAGAAAGTTTCCATTATTAAAAATGTATACTCTAACTGTTACATTACATTTTTTTTAAGTGTACTCTTTATACATGACTTTTGTGATATGTCGTTGAGTGTGTGTCTTTGTGATTTAAACACAGAAGCATTGATTACCACTATCTTTACAAACCTGAGACCTGAGCAAGAATGGGAATTAGACAGAAGCGTTGGATTATGTTAAATATAAGTGCAGTGTTCTGTACTGGGATCACAACCTTTCCCACTCCTAAGACCAGAGAACAAAAACAGCGTTATATAAAATATGTGACAGGTATAAACCCGAACCCACGGCGCTGACTGCAACACACACTATTCGCTGTTCTGGACAAAGAGTCAGTGATGTAATCATCTGTTCCCTAGACAACGTCATTATGCAGAACAGAAAGGTGGGTTTATTTCTTTACGCTGGGCTGTTTTCAATCAGACTGAGAACATGGCGTCCAAATATAGTCCCCATTCTAAGCTGCTCATCCACACTCATCATCACTCCGCTGTGTGAGCTGGGCTAAGACTGCCACACAGTGTTTGTTCCTGTCGCTGCAGCTGTAGGAAAAAGCCCAGCCAACAGTTATTTATATAAAGGGGCTAAGCTATAAATAGAGCATCTAGCAGAAATCTTACAAGAGAAACAACAAGATCAATATTATTATTATTTTAAAAAATAGCAGATATTATTAATTAATCTTATTAATCTTCTTCAACATTTTCCTGTCCCCTCTTTTCCTAACTTCTATTCTTATTTTCTTGATTAATTTGATTTTTTCCTTGTTATTATTTATGTGTTTCTGAGGCTCTCCGTATTTTACAGACTGTTTGAATTAAATGTTTAAATTATAAAGGTTGTATTATTGATATAGCTCCAGCAGGTCCCGCCCCCGAGCTGCTCTGATTGGGTTAGGGCGAGATACCTCTTTCACGTGTATCCAGTTAAATTAACAACTTCCGGTGACGCTTTTTGAACGGTTGGCGGTTTATTAGAGTTCAGATTCTGAGAGAAACAGGTCCTCCTGTATACCGGATTATATACAGGTTTATTCCGGATTATATAAGGGTTTATATCTGATACTCCGCGGTGAAGAGAGCTGTGTGGAGCTAAAATGGATCCGGCGGCCGCGAAACTTCTGATCGGGATCGCTGTGAGGATCAGCCGCAGCGACGGTCAGAGAATACTCAGACTATGCTAAGCTAACCTGAGAGAACCTATGGGGATGTTACTTTAGACTATGCTAAGCTAACCTGAGAGAACCTATGGGGTTGTTACTTTAGACTATGCTAAGCTAACCTGAGAGAACCTATGGGGATGTTGCTTTAGACTATGCTAAGATAACCTGAGAGAACCTATGGGGTTGTTATTTTAGACTATGCTAAGCTAAACTGAGAGGACTGTTTGGTATTAGTTCTGTGAGAATCTGAAACACGGATCGGTGATGAGTTTAGACATTTAGAAAACTGGTGAACGTTTAGCCGGTTAGCAGGACTAGGTTAGTGTTTGGGTTTGAAAGTTGTGGGGGGCATGCCCTTTTCTGGATGGTTGGATGGATATCCAGTTTTTGACCAGTGTTAGAGTGTAATAAATTAGATTTTAGTCTTGTTAGTCATCAATCCTGGTTTTGCTGGTTATGCTGGTCGACAAGCATGGCCATACTGGTCAAAACGTTCTGAACAATTCATATTTATTATGAAACACTGCATTAAATGTTAGGACAATAGCTGCAACAAAATCTCACTGATGAATCAAAACCACGAGATCTAGAGATTTACTGTTGGGCGTGTAGTGTGTAAGGATCTTGGCTTAATTGATAGAAGTAGAGTGAGTTTGGTAAGAGATTATAAAGAAATATGTTTAATCATAGATGATGAGTGATGCATGTTGGTAAGGTTTTCTGAGTTGTTCTGAAAGCCAGACAGCAGGGAGACCCTCATTACCAAACTTTCTTCAACCAGAAAGAGGAAAAGTTCATCTGGGTCAGAAGGGAGGTGGAGTGCAGGCATTGATTCCAACTGGCCTCATTATAACAGCCTGGCAGAAACAGGAAAGCAGGAAGGAAACGTGAGGGATCTCTGAGACATGAGTGTCCCAATGTCACCAAACGTGCAATTTAGAGTAATAAGTGATGCTTAGCTTACTTTTTCTTTTTCATTTATTTTATTTTTTTAAGGAAAACTGTTAGTATCTGGAATATAAACTTGTAACATATGAAGAGCTGTGATGCAACACCCTAAAGTTATAAAATGTTTCTTTATTTGTGAAAACGTTGTTGTCTCATTAGCAGCAGCTGCTATTATTCACCCAGTTATTTATTTGTATTTTCAGTAAAGTAGTTATTGGCCAAATGAGTCCTAAATCAGTCTAATTTAGGTAATTAACCGATTGAGGTGTACTGTGTGTGTGTGTGTGTAGGTCGAGTCCACAGTGCCACGGTGAAATCGGTAAGCGCTGCGAAGTCTACGGTGCATGTGGAATGGATTGAAGACGATAAGACTAAAGCTAAAGAGGTGGGTAAAGTGTTTTACTGAACTGTAATAATAACCTAAGCGGCTGCTGCTGCTCCTGGTGTTCACTGGCTGTGTTTTTGTATCCTGTAGATCAATATGAGTGAAATTTGTGAGCTCAATGCGGAGCTAATTAATCACCTGCAGCCACCGAGCCAGGCGGCACCGTCCCCTGTACCCACCACCAGCAACGGGCGCCCACCCAAAACAGAGAAAGACAAAGTGAGTCTCAGAGGAATTATGGGATTATGTACGGATGGGCAATACAGCAATGTTTTATTTTATTGTTGTTAGACCTGTCACAATAACTCTTCTTTTGAAGAAATTTATTTTTTCTTTTCTTTCACTTTTTTGTTGATACAGATTGTAAAGAACTATGTAATAGGACTGTATTGTACTTCTTTATTTTAGTTATTGATGGGGGGTGGAATATAAATGTATCATACTGTAGTTGTGTGTCTGATTTTGCATTGACTCATGAATATTTACTGTGTCTGAATCACTGGTGGTCATTCATATCCCATCTTTGTTTTTTTGTTTTTTGTTTGTTTGTTTATAAAGAAAATGGAACTTCCTCTAAAGCCGTCAAAGATTCCTCTAACCACAGAGTGTAAGTGATGTTCTGCTTTGTTTTGCTAAAGTTTTATCTGTGTTCCAATTTTACAGCTTTATTGAGTTAACTTGTGTTTAATGTTATTTGAAGCTGCCCCTCCGGCGCCTCCTCCAGAGGAGTCAGGTTTGTATGCAGTGCACGTTTTATACCTGTAACCCCGTAACCATCACAACTGGGACTGAAATAATCCAATTATTCTTCTAAGAACTGGTGCTTTTTCTTCCCCCACCTTCACCTCCCCTCTTCACTCAGAATAAACTGTTCAGTAACGGGATTCACAAATTATACTCAAACCCTTTTCAGTTCTGTAGCAAATCCTAAAATCTATGTAAAAAGGCTGCTTTGTGTTTAGTGCTAATAGTGATTCAAATATGATGCCAGGCCTGTCACAATAATAGCTATTGCAATAAAATATTTTTTCATCCTTAGACCAATGTTGTTCAACTGATATTTTGATAATATAATAGCAGTAAAAAGCCTTTATGCCCTGTTCGAGAGCAATGAAAATTTTAATTATTAACAAAATTCAGAAATTAAAAATTTTAAATATCTAATTGCTCTTCTTAATGGACTCTTTCTGCTAAGGATATTAAATGATTCAGTTGTTGTATAGATAGATATGGTATGATAATTCAATACTGTAATTATTGTGAATGGCCTATGTGATTCTCATCACTCTGAATGTTATTAATTTTATAAATTGTAAATTATGTTTTCTGGTTTGCTTTGGTGTCAGTGATTTATTTCTGCCTGCAGTTCCCAGGAGGATGACCACACGCCAGACCATTTTCTTTGCGTCGGCGCTCCCGTCGTCCGGCTCTGCGATGGCTGCTGAAGAGACTCCCACATCTACCATTCCCAGACCATCAGGTCCGAATATCTCCAACACCCCAACTGGAGTCAAACCTGGGGCAAACAGTATAACTCATCGACATGTTTAATAGTGAAAGTTAAGTTAGTGAAAGAGCATTTTTTACACGTACAATGCAAAGGGAACTCATGGGATTGAGTAAACAGCTGTGTAGTCTTAAGAAAAGGTATATGGTTATTGGGCTTTATTCTCTTATGTCCACAAGTCTTACGCACTCTATTGTTGGCGTGTCATAAACTGGTGCAGAAAATGCTAGGATGCTATTTTTATATAATGTGTTTAATAGAATTTTTTTTGTTTATTGAATCTGCAGATGTGCTAAACTCTCTCAAATCTCTGTAATTGTCTTTTTCTCTGATTTCAGGATTACCGAGTTATCAGAGGAGGCAGGCTGCCAAACCCCTGTCTCCCACGCTGCCCACCATCGAAGCAGTTTCTGAGAGCGAGACCTCAAAACGAGCCTCTGTGGCCCCACCAAGTACGTTAAACGTCTTTACTTTCCAGAGAATTTAGGTAAATTTATTAGTGTAATTTTTTGCCGTTTATATTGTTTGTTAGGGTGGTGCAGAATATTGTAAGTACCTAATATAAAAATTTAATCGAGATACAAAAATAAAGAAAATCGGTTTTACTTAATTTGAAAAAACCAATATTGCTAAATATAAATCTAAGATTGGCCTATATTGAATAAATTGTGTGTAAAATGTAATGGGTATTTAACATCACAAAAAAAAAACATCTGCACATTAATGCAGAATATAAAACATGCAAGACAAATAGTTGTATTTTTATTTATTTATTATTAATATAGCCCAGCTAGGGATGCAAATTATCGATTAATTCATTAATCATTACTTGATTGATCTTATCGATCTACTTTCGATTAATTGATAAGCGGCATTTTTCCACCTGAATTTCAGTGTTTCAATAGGGCCTTTAAAAATACCAGCTAAATAGTTAAAACACTGAGTTCAAAAAGTATATATTATATTATGATAATTATATTGTATTATATTCAATTATGTATTCCTCAAGTAATTATGCATTAGGAAAAGAAAGCAGACATGCTTTTATGGTATAAACAAAATACATTCTTTAATAAAAAAAATAAAATAAATTAAGGACTGGCTTAGTTCTTGCATTTGAAACACTAGACATATTTTAAAAAAGAAGAAGAAGAAATTAAATAGAGCCAAACAGAATATTATTGAGCCTATAGATTATGAAGAAACTGCATCTAGGCTATTAATTATGAAAAACTCAACAATCCTGGCTATAGGAACACAATGAGATCCTGAAATCCTGTACCGTCAACTGTGTAGATTGGCATCAAATCTCTCTGGATCACGCTGCATATCCTCTCTGTAATGCCCTCCGCCCTTCTCTCATCCCACCCTCGTGCTCCCAGTGTAGCTGTGATTTTAAGTTGACCAGGTGCACTGGTGGCATGCAGGGCACGGTGTTCAAATGATAACCGAGTGAGCTAGTGGAACTGTTGTATTTCAATAACGCATTACACACAACAATTGACTTCTTTGTCTAAATTAACAATGTTGAGATGGTCTCACACCGCACTTCTTTTCGCCCGCTTGGGCCTCTCGTTCTCACGCTCTGTTCTAGTTACTACAGTAGCGCCCTCTAGCGATTAATCGCGAGTAATACATTTTGTTCGAGCAACCTCCTGATCGACAATTAATCTAAAGTCGATTAATCATTTGCATCCCTAAGCCCAGCCCTATACACAGTTGTTAAATGTTCAACACGCATTTTCAATAATTACCTTGTGTATTGGTGAAATGGTCACACTGTGTGAAATAATAAGGTTTTTTTGGAAACTATGGGCTCTATTTGAATTGGAATTTTGAGTAGATGTTAATTAAGGTTTGTGTTTGTTAATCCTGTTTTCTCTTGATAAGATCCACGTCTATCACGAGTTCCAGATGTGAATAAAGCGGCAAACAAACGACTTTCCATCTCCACCAAAAATCCTGAGACTCAGATAAAGAAAGGAAAGGTAAGTGCAGCATTAAACATATGAAATGAAATTTTTGTAAATGTTTCCTAATGTTGTTTTCTCAATTTTACTGTTTTTGTTGTTAGTATGGAAGTGTAAACCGACCCAACAAGCAGTTTTATCAGATGATAGAGGATTACCGTGAGACTCTGGAGAAAATTCCTCTGACTTTGGCTGATCCTGTAAGTAAATGTGCTGAGTAGTTTCTTAGACTAGGCTTAATTCCTGTACGGGAAGCTTCTGCTTACAGTGGAACTCTCGGCTCTGCGCCCGGTCCGCCCTGTTGGTATTAGCTGACTGTAGATCAGTGCCCCATGTTCACACTGGGTAAAACAGCTGCTTAAAGAACACCGCTGTTGACTAGTTGGCAGAAAAAGCCGTGCAGTTAAGAAAAGTGTAATTGGGAACGGATCTCGCACCTGATTTACTGATCAGAGTCTGAACATTTGCGCATGTTTTCCATCGCTATTCATTGGCGTTGTGCTCTGTTACACCTTATACACCATACATGTTTTATAGTTACGGTGGTAGTATTTGTTCATAATCAGCCTTAAAGTTTATGCTTTATTTTTAAGGTGGAGCTTCACAGAATTTGCGTGTGTGTGCGGAAGCGGCCATTAAATAAAAAAGGTAGGTTTTTTCTGTAATGAATTAAAACTAAATTATGTTATTAATAATTTAACAATAGGATTTTACTCTGTTTTTTAGAAATAACCAAGAAAGAGATAGATGTAGTGAGTATTCCTGGAAATGGAGTCCTCCTGTTCCATGAGCCCAAACAGAAAGTGGACCTCACCAAATACCTCGACAACCAGGTGTTCCATTTTGATTATTCGTTCGATGAGGACACCTCCAATGACTTGGTTTACAGGTAATGTAGTTTTGTTATATTTAAGTTGTGCTTCTTTATCATATATTAACTGGACTTTGTGACGAACACCTGCATCTGCATATTCTAGATTCTGCTGGTGCACTGCAAGAAAATATTGATGTATTGTGATTTTTGTTTTGCAGTACTGTATGGATTTTGTTGTGATGGTTTGTGATGGTCTGGTCTCCAGGTTCACTGCCAAACCACTGGTTAAAACTATTTTTGAGGGTGGCAGGGCTACATGTTTTGCATATGGACAAACGGGCAGTGGAAAGACTCATGTAGGTATAATCTTATATTCTGAGTGTGTTGCACTCTGATAGACGCTAGATACATTTCTAAACACCCCTTTCCTGTGCAGACGATGGGCGGAGACTTCTCTGGAAAAGCTCAGAACAGCTCTAAGGGGATCTATGCCCTCGCAGGTGATTTTAAATGCAGTTCTAAATGTTATCAGGTACTGTTTATTTTACAGTTAAATGAACCCACTGTAACTTTTGGATTGTGTTACAGCGCAGGACGTGTTTCTCCTCCTGCAGCAGAAGAGATATACTGACATGGATCTGTGCCCATATGTAACCTTTTTTGAGATCTATAATGGCAAGGTTTGTTGCAGACTGGGACCTAAAATAAATGTTGTAACAAGGGAAACAATGAAAATACACTTCCTTTTAACATTCATCACAGAACTAGAGTTAGAATGTGCTGTTTAAAGTACATAAATGCAAATGTGGATCATTTAATGAAAAATGTTTTTGCAGGTTTTTGATTTACTGAACAAGAAGGCGAAGCTGCGAGTTCTAGAGGACGAGAACCAGCAGGTCCAGGTCGTCGGACTGCAGGAAATGCCGGTCTCGTCTGTTGATGATGTCATAAAAATGATTGAGAAGGGCAGTTCTTGCAGGTACAGTTTCACCTGTGAAACACAACTAGTTTAACATGTTTTTACATTCTAGAACCCACTCCCTCCCATTTAATGGAAATCCATTAAGGTACTTATGAGGGGTTTCAGCTCCTTCCTGCCAATCCTTCTCTCCTTCATGATTTTGTGACACCATAATAATGCCTGTCCAAACAAAACAAAACACCCTTAGTTCTTACAAGTACAAATGTGAAAACAGCATTGAACAGCATACACAGGGTGTACTGACAGATTATGTACAGTCCACTGTATCTCTGCAGTCTGCATTTGTTTAAACATCTGTAATCAACACACTGGGCAGTGTAAAAGTGTGAGCTGAAAGCAAGCATTGTGATTGGCTCAGTAAATATGTAAATGCTGTGCCCCCTGTTGGCGCTCCTGCTGAACAAAATGAAGCCTAGTCTTCACTCCTGTTGATTGAGCTGCTTTGCCTAATTTTCTCTCTGATCCAGAACATCTGGCCAGACGTTTGCCAATGCCAACTCGTCCCGGTCCCACGCGGTGCTGCAGGTGATCCTGAGGCGGCGTAAGCAGCTTCACGGGAAGTTCTCTCTGGTGGACCTGGCGGGGAACGAGCGAGGTACGGACGTCAGCAGCAACGACCGGCAGACTATGGTGGAGACGGCGGAGATCAACCGCAGCCTTCTGGCTCTGAAGGTACTGTTTAAAACTGTGCGAAAACATGGGTACGATATGGGAGGGAGAATTGTGGGGGAGGGACGTGTCGGGTTGGTAATCTGTACAGGAGAGGCGGAACCGTTAACAGTACTAAAAAACTGAGCCGAAATGAAAGTGTAACACAGGTGGCAAAAATCAGCCATCTGTATAGTTTCTCGTTTGGAACAGTTAGTTTTAATAATAATTCTGTAAAATTCTAAGAGGAGCCGGCAAACACATCAGATTTGAGCAGTTTTCTTGTTTTAAAGATGCTGGTGTTTCTTTCTACTATCTTAATACTGTTTAATAGGGCAATAGTAATAAGGGGTGTAGGTCTTGGTCTCAAACACCTTTACAAAGATTTACAAATTTATAGGAGACGAGCAAAGTTTAGTTATTTGACAGTGTTTTGATGTAGTGTTTGTTTCTGGATTTGCAGGAGTGTATCCGATCGCTGGGGCAGAACAGTGAGCACATCCCCTTCAGGATGAGTAAACTCACCCAGGTGCTCAGAGACTCCTTCATCGGAGAGAACTCCAGAACCTGCATGGTAATTAAGACTCGTTTCAGGATTTTTTCCTCCACCACTACATTTATTTTGTTTGTTTTTAAGCTGAAGGAGAACCAAATTGAAGCTGTTTTACAGTGGTACATATGTATGGTTTGCCAAATATTTATGCAAAATTATAAAACAAACAAAATACTAATCAAATTCTTTTATTTTATTCTTTGTATTTATTTGTGAAATTTTGTCTTTGCCAAAACTCTGAAACAACAAAAGATGCAAAAAGATCCCAGCTGCAAAATTTACAAAAAATAAAAGCACAGTTTTTATTGGTTGGTGGGTCTCGAATGAAAGCGGTCACCTTAAATCTCGATTAGTTACATTGTTTAAAGTGTAAGAAATGCATATAAACGTTTAGCTTAATTATTGAGTGCTTTATTGCAGATATTCTAATTTGCCTTTCCTAAGTGTTTCTCTTCTGTCTAGTCGACATGTTGACTACACTTCTAAATTTCCAAATGTTCTAATGATTTTAACAATTCATATTTAACACTCTTTGTAACCAGTTCTGATACCGTTTCTGGATCATTTTTAAACACAAGGTGCTGCAAAACTGGGTTCAGTGTAAATAAATGCAAGTTGTGTGTTTTCAGATCGCTATGATCTCACCGGGTATGAGCTCCTGTGACTACACACTGAATACACTACGATATGCTGACAGGTACACACACACACACACACACACACACACACACACACTCTGCAGTATGCAAACCTGCTCCTGATAGGACTGATGCTGTTGTGGTGCTGCTCTCTGGTGGCTGGACTCTGTATGACGCTGTTTGTTGCTCTCAGGGTGAAGGAGCTGAATGGAGCGTCTAAAGGAGTGGTTCAGGAGAACACGGGGTTAATAGAGCAGCTGGAGGAGAGCTGCAGCTCCTCAGAGGAAGTAAGTTAATCCTGAACACAGGATTTACATTTCTTATATTTATATATCTAACAAAAGGTTTTAGATTTTCTCTTTAATTCTTCTAAAAATACCGCAGACAGGAAATACATTACATTTTACTTATTCCAGATTACATACACAAGTCAGTTTACCAATTTAACAACAGACTGAACAAAGTGGATTTAATACAGAATGTTTTCAGATTAGCAATGAGTTTACTTTTACACTGTTTAGATTATTTTTTAGAAAAGGTTCAGATTTGAAGCAGTGGGTCTGTGAGGTCTCTGCAGCTACAGAGTAATAAAAGTGAATAATCAAATCTATATATTTTAATTTATTGATTAAAGTGTAAAAATTATGTGACTATTGCGTTTAACCATTTATTTATTTATTTATTTTTTCTTCAGGAGAATATTGATTCAGAACTTGTAATGACGAGCATCTCTGAGATGGAGGACAGGTTCTATGAAGATCTGCAGGTGTGTAGATAGTTCGAGTAACACACACACACACACACACACAAAATTATCTCCAACAGTATCTCATCTCTTCCCAATAATCTGGTGTTTCAGTGTCCTTCTATATAAACTAAATTAATCCTCTGCCGAGGAGAGAACAGAAAACAAGTATTTATTTATTCATTTGTGTTTGTTTGTTTATTTGGCGGGACGATAGGACGGTCTTAGTTTGCTGATAATTTTGCTTAAATAAACAGCAGTTGTGTGTTTTAATATGAGACTTGGCCGGGAAATGAGCCCCAATACTGTATTTTAATGTTTGTGACCTAACTGACAATCAACTGTTTTAATCTCAGGGGGCCAATCAGATCGCCAGAGCCATGGAACACTCGTCATATGATATAGTAAACGGCCTGCCAGAGATTGATGTATATATGGAGAAACTGCAAGGTATTTACGCTAATAAAGATTATTCTTTTCTGTAATGAGTGAATAAATGGGTTAATGTGTAAACTGCTCTGTTGTTCTGGTGTTTAGGATCCTATCAGGCCCTGCGTTCAGCTATCGAGGCACTGAAGACCAGATCGTCCAATCTGGCGTGACACCAGAGTACCAATCAAACCAAATTTGTAGTTTTTTTTTTTTTTGCAGGCGTGTCTAAACCATTTCTGTAATTTAACCCTTTCCTGTTTTAAAACAAAATCCTTATAAATGTTTTTGCTGTATGTTCAGATTATGTTTAACTGTTTAACTGGTTGGTTTGAATAAATCAGTTACCGTGTTTAATTGTTTAAATAAACGCTTCTGGCAGTTTAGGATTTTGTTTTTTCTCAAACCCAGTTTCTCACGCAACAACCGGCCCCCGCCCACATAAGCTTAGAAATCAGATGTCACAATTACATTATCAATTTTTAATATACTGTATTAATTTGATCATTTAGCTGATCTTTTTATTACCCATCGTTTACCTAACAAGTGAATAAATTGGTGTCAAGTTTTCATGATTGTTTATTTCCTGTTATTTATGATCGAGTTTAGAGGTTGGAAATTAATAAATTACAATAAAATAAAATTTAAATTCTGTTTAAAAAGATGTAAATGCACTACTATGGGATTTATATTTATTATTTTAGTGCCATAAAATTATGTACAGCGTGATGGAGGAGGAAAAGAAGCTGATCAACAAACTGAACTTAAAAGGGACTTACTGCGATAAGTTGTTTCAAAATGAACCAATCGCGTAACCCCACATGCAGCCCCTGCAGCCAAAACAACAGCACCAGAGTGCACTTTATTAGTTGCTGTTGCTGACATGTGGAAATGCACACACAAAGCTTGTGCAGTCCTTTTAAAGGGTACAGCCTGTAGAATAGGAGACTGCAGCAGATTAATTTACATGAAGCTGTGATCTCAGTGTCTAACAGCAGGTGTGAGACATAGAGGGGTGTAAACCCCCAATATTCAGCTGTAGAGCAGTGAAACTGATCTCTGGGATAATGGAGCTCCATACAAAAAGTTGAGGAAGAGAAAGGAAGAGGTCATTGCATCATCAAATATTATGAGCTCACTAATGTTTACTCTTGTGGTTAAATGTAATCAGATCTTCAGCAGTGCTCCAAAATCTGCTAGAAAGTCTTCTCTGGACAGTAGAGACTGTTATTCAACAAGAGCAGGACGAAGTGAAATAAACTCTTATTTTAAAAGTGAGCTGAAGGAAGGTAATGAAGTTAGAAGCTGGGTGAACTTTACTCTAGCAGGGTTGGGGGGGGGGGCTGAGATGATGAGGGGAGTTGCTGTTGGTTTTGGGTTTCTACTGCATTAAAGACTTATTGTTTGTAAATGTCATAGAAATATATATATATATATATATTTTTTTTTTTTTTTATTTTTTTTTTTAGTAAGGTTATCTGGATGTGGATGTGATGTGCTAACATTTACATAAGTCACAAAATGTCAGTTTGGCTGCTGTTCTTTATTTCCAGAAGTGCAAAGATTTTGATTAGAAAAAAGTAGTGATCTTTAACACAGCAAAATGAGGTTGTGCTTCAGCATTAACCTGAAACTTTAACATGATTTTTCCCACACAAACTCAAATTTGGAGCCAGCTTTCTCCTGTAATTCCCGAGTTCTTTTGATACAGATTGGAATATCAGTGTTAGGTAGCGTGTGTTTAAGTTACTATAAGTCGTATAGGGTTGTGGGGTAGTTTATGTTGAAGTTACTATAGGCAGTGTGGGGTAGTATAGTGAGTTTAGGGAGATATAGAATAGTGGGGAAATATTTTAAATAAGTGTAACAGCAGTTTATCAGTGTGTAAACTCTTAACTCTGGATGGTGAATGATTGGATCGGTTTACAGGATAAATTGTATGTTTTGTATTGATTGTGCTGCTGATACGATATCAGAAATACTCCGGCAGAGTTTCTGCACATCACTCCTCTTCTCTGACCTTTAACACACACACACACACACGTACTGCTATACACAAGTTCACACCGTGTTTACACTCCGCCTGCCAGCACAAGCTGACACATGACAAATCAAAGCCCCCGAGCCTCACTCTGAACAATTTCCCCCAAATGACAAAAATAAACAGTGGGCAGAACCTGGGTGGCCCAACGTCACTGTGTGAGGCCCACCGACCCGGAGCTTCCTCTGAGAGAACACACACTCACACACACACACTCCTGCTCGCTGGGTGGTATTCCCCAAACACACTGACACACACTTCTCCAGCCCAGGCTGGAATACCGCACTGTTCCTCTGTTACTGCTCAGAGTTTATATTTCCCTCAGTTCAGTCCTGATCCGACCTTCAGGACTCAGAACCCACTTTTATACTGCTTTTATTTATTATATTAAATACTGTACTATATACCCTACTATACTATACTGAACACCCATACAGCATAACATTATAACCACCTTAGTTTCTACACTCATTATCCAGTTGTTCAGTTATCCTCTTCTGATCTTATATTTCACTCTATATTTAATATAATAATTCCAGACTGTAGTTGTGTTTGTGTTTCTCTATATATTTTATTATTTTCCTCCCACCACAGAGCAGCTATTGTTATTATTATTATTATTATTGTTATTGTTTGGCTGGTGGGTGGTTATTCTCAGCACTGCAGTGATTAACAGTGATTAGCATGGTGTTGGTGTATGAGGTGTTAGTGTGGGTTGAGCTGGTACGGTGAGTGTGTGACCTCTGTGATCAGTTTAAATTTAGCTTTAGCAGGTTTAGCTTTAGGGAAGTTCTCTGAGATTTTTGTCGTTGTTGGGTCAGGTGGTCTGTTGGCTCTGTGTGCTGCTGGATTCCGGCGTCTGCAGAAACCGTTTCTCAGAGAGGAGGAATTACTGGCAGCAGCCGCTCGGCTCCCGTCACCTTCAGACTAAATAAACACCCTGAGCCACCCAGTGAGTTCATCTCAACCACCCTGTTTTCTTTTCCTCCTCGCTGTCTCCTCTCCACGCCTCCCTGACCACCGCCTCCCTGACCACCGCCTCCCTGACCACCGCCTCCCTGACCATCACCTCCCTCACCACCGCCTCCCTGACCATCGCCTCCCTGACCATCGCCTCCCTGACCACCGCCTCCCTGACCACCGCCTCCCGGACCACCGCCTCCCTGACCATCACTTCCCTCACCACCGCCTCCCTGACCAAAGCCTCCCTCACCACCGCTTTCCTGACCATCGCCTCCCTGACCACCGCCTCCCTGACCATCACTTCCCTCACCACCGCCTCCCTGACCAAAGCCTCCCTCACCACCGCCTCCCTGACCATCGCCTCCCTGACCACCGCCTCCCTGACCATCACTTCCCTCACCACCGCCTCCCTGACCAAAGCCTCCCTCACCACCGCTTTCCTGACCATCGCCTCCCTGACCACCGCCTCCCTGACCATCACTTCCCTCACCACCGCCTCCCTGACCAAAGCCTCCCTCACCACCGCCTCCCTGACCATCGCCTCCCTGACCACCGCCTCCCTGACCATCACTTCCCTCACCACCGCCTCCCTGACCAAAGCCTCCCTCACCACCGCCTCCCGGACCAAAGCCTCCCTCACCACCGCCTCCCTGACCACCGCCTCCCTGACCATCGCCTCCCTCACCACCGCCTCCCGGACCATCGCCTCCCTGACCACCGCCTCCCTGACCACCGCCTCCCGGACCACCGCCTCCCTGACCATCACTTCCCTCACCACCGCCTCCCTGACCAAAGCCTCCCTCACCACCGCTTTCCTGACCATCGCCTCCCTGACCACCGCCTCCCTGACCATCACTTCCCTCACCACCGCCTCCCTGACCAAAGCCTCCCTCACCACCGCCTCCCTGACCATCGCCTCCCTGACCATCACTTCCCTCACCACCGCCTCCCTGACCAAAGCCTCCCTCACCACCGCCTCCCGGACCAAAGCCTCCCTCACCACCGCCTCCCTGACCACCGCCTCCCTGACCACCGCCTCCCTGACCATCGCCTCCCTCACCACCGCCTCCCGGACCATCGCCTCCCTGACCAACGCCTCCCTCATCACCGCCTCCCTGACCAATGCCTCCCTCACCACCGCCTCCCTGACCAATGCCTCCCTGACCAACGCCTCCCTGACCACCGCCTCCCTCACCACCGCCTCCCTGACCATCGCCTCCCTGACCATCACTTCCCTCACCACCGCCTCCCTGACCATCGCCTCCCTGACCATCGCCTCCCTGACCATCGCCTCCCTGACCATAGCCTCCCTGACCACCGCCTCCCTCACCACCGCCTCCCTCACCACCGCCTCCCTGACCATCGCCTCCCTGACCATCGCCTCCCTGACCATCGCCTCCCTGACCATCGCCTCCCTGACCACCGCCTCCCTGACCATCGCCTCCCTGACCACCGCCTCCCTGACCACCGCCTCCCTGACCACCGCCTCCCTCACCACCGCCTCCCTCACCACCGCCTCCCTCACCACCGCCTCCCTGACCACACATCTGGACCTGATGGTGTCCTGCTGCTACCCTTACTGTCGGTACCCTTACTCCCAGTACTCTTACTGCCGGCACAGTTAAAGGCAAATGGAATGCAGTTCTATTTTTTCGGAGGGCTGATAAAAATGGACGCTCACTACAGTCATCCAACCCCATTCCCTGTTCCTATTTCCACACCCCAGGTTGTCAAGTATGGAACACAATAGCAGGTAAAGACAGTGTGCTGCAGCCTTGGCCTCCTTCTAAAGAACTCTAGTAAATATTAGGAATGCGGTTGATAGATGGAGATGCTTAGAACCCAGAAGGATGCAGAACTGCTAATGTTATTATTGTGATGATAGGAGGGGGGGTGATGCTCTTGGTTCTGGAGTGAGCTATTGTGCTTTTTTGGTTTGGACCCAAATTGAAAAGTCTTTGTTGGATGTTTCTGTAATATTACTGTAATTTTGAACTGTGAAAATATGAAGGCTGAGACGTTCGGCTGTAAAGGGGTAAGAATACGTGATCATCAGAAAGGAGAAATAGATAGTAAAATATTCTTTATTATATAAGTTAAATTATATCTGCACTGTAAATATAGTTTGCACTGTAAAGTAAACGATTAATAAATATGACCAGCAGGTTATAATTTATTAATAATATTAAATATTTATATACTGTAACAGAGCTGTACAGTTGAACAGCACCACCTGCTGGGTAAATTGACCCATTGCTGGTTTTATTAATAAACCCTCCCTGAAGAACAGGCTCTTTTAATTTATTTGTTTGTTTAAGTAAAAACAGCAGACTTTAAGCAGTTCAATCATAAAAAAAAATGCATTATAACACAGTAATTAATAAAAACACTGATAATTTATAGAACTTTTACTGGTGAAATTGTATCACAATTTGTTTATTCCCTGTAATTTTAGGAATGCAATAATTACCAAAAATTACAATAAACCGTATTAGACCTGCCTTAATTATTTTATGAATTATACTGTTGAATTGTGATATAATATTCAGGCATGACGTAAATTATTTTGGCTGATCTCAGTGATACCCAATACTCAGTATTACATATATATTTTTATCAGCAACTTAAAATGATTAACTATTGCTTATTTATAGACATTTATCTTGATTGTTGATTTAATGTCAGAATTTCAATACTAATGTTAAATAAATGTTATTTTAAAGGTTATTTGTTTATTCTCAACATCGAAAGATCTAAGGAATCCAATTCTTTACTATGTGGAAAATATATTGGTTAATTTATCATGAAATCTCTACACAGTAAGACTGCAGTTTGGTGTAAAATAATAGTAGTTACGTTTTATTACGACAAAACAGAAGAAACTTTGCCAAGTTCTGCCTGGTAAATTTGAATAGTGGCACTGCCCACCTACTGCCACGTCTCGGCTCCACCCTCGAGGCCTGTTCACCCACCCGTCTCCTCAAAGCTCCCGCCGACCCAAAACACCAGAACCTCAGAACCAGAGCGGCTGAGGAACCTCCTCCACCTTCCTCAAACATCCAGAACCAACCACATAAATCAGCTCTGCTGCCTGTAGTGATGCCCTCATTACATTTTATTACCCTCTCTGCATTTATTACAGTATAGAGAGATAGAAAAAGAGAGAGAGAGATTTTATTTTACTGATTTACATTTAATTACTGTATACGATCATATACAGTTTATCCCATATCGAAGGATCTATAGAGCACCACGTCACATTCAGTCCACTGGTAGAATCAGGTTCCTGAGAACGTTAACCCTTTACAGCATTCAGCTCACATACAGCCACGCAGCAGCAGAGAAAGAGTTAACTCACTCTTCAACACTGAGACCAGGCAGCTGAACACTAGTGTATATATTTTGAGTGCAGGGGGTGACTACACACTGATGGTGAGCGGGGAGGGGAGGGGCTGGGGAGAGGGGGGTGGGGTGGGTTCAGGCTGTTTTAGTCTGAACTGAGAAAAACATGGAAGAGGCCAGAATGAATCAATTAAAAGGGCATTACTCCACTTCCTGTTTATTTAAAACATGTTTATACACTGCGAGAGACCCGATCCTTATTGTTTTACAACACACATACACACACACACACACACACAATACACACACTAATACACTCACTATACACACACTCATACACTCACACTATACACACATCAAAACTGTCTGTATGTTTATTTATCTACATTTTCCACATTCACTCATTACCCACCTAGAGAAAAACATGACCTACTGTACTCTCTCTCTCTCTCTCTCTTTCTCTCTCTCAGACTCTGGCTGCTGATGGAGAAACAGCACGACCTATTGTACTCTCTCAGACTCCGGCTGCCACATCACCATCACCCACCACTCATCCCGTCACTACCCTGTCACTCAACCCATCACCCTGCACCAGGCTTTAGATTCTCTTCTGATTCACTTTCTAATGACTAATTTATTAATTTATAATTCCTGGTCCTGGTAGCTGTGGTTCAGGTCCTGGTAGCTGTGGTTCAGGTCCTGGTAGCTGTGGTTCAGGTCCTGGTAGCTGTGGTTCAGGTCCTGGTTGCTGTGGTTCAGCTGGTATCTGCGAGTGTTTGAGGCTATTTAAGGCATCTTTCAGTGAGTGCCAGCTGCCCTTCTCTATTACACTACTACACACACACACACACACACACACACAGCTTTCTGCTTTTCTCACTTCCTGTCTTTTCTAATCTCAGATGTAATCTGGTCTGATAAACCTGGAGGGGGGGGAGAGAAAATAAAAAGTAGGAAAAACAAATCAAAAAGAAAATAAAAGAAAGAAAGAAAGAAAGAAACAGAACAGTCTATAAAAGAATTAAATATAAACTCATCCCCTAAACTTTAGCTGCACTGAGACAGAATTATCCCACAGGAATTAAACACCTTTCCTTCTCACACACACACACACACACACACACATACACACACACACACACACACACACATACACACACATACACACACACACACACACACACATACTCCTCAGTCATTTGTGTTTTTTGGTTTAATATGAAGAGAATTCCCAAACAGATTTCAGTCACAATAAAAACAGACAGACGCTCCGGTTGATTTTTGACCGTTTATTTTGTTAGTTGAATTCCTATTATGGGTGAAGGAAAATGATGGTCACGCAGCGACGTGAGCGCGTGTTCTTTTTTTCTTGCACATCGTTTTTCTTGAGTCACAGTGTTTTAGACAATGACAAAAAACACAAGAAAAATTCTTCAAATTTTTACACAAAGAAGGAAAGGCAAGGAAATCTACACAAGGTGGACGGCCGTGCCACACACCCCTCCTTCATTTTCCACACTGATATTCACTCATCCCCCCCCCACCAAAAAAAAAACAACTCAGCAACAAATAGATATAATTATATATATATTTGCATTTATAATATATTTACTCTTTAAAAATATAACTTCAGTCTAGCGACTAACATCTGTACAAACTACAAAAATAAAATTTTATATAAATAATACATATGGCATGACATACATCTGAAATAGGACTACAACCCTATGCAGGACCCCCCCCCCCCCAACACTGTAATCTCTGCTGTATTAAACTGTGTTGAGGCACTGCTGGACTGTGTTGTTGGTGTTTTGTGTGGATTGTGTGTAGATTCAGTAGCTTTGTGTCGTTTTGTTTCCGTCACAAAATAAAGAGAAAGAAACGTGAAGCTGCCACTTAAATCTGGTACGATTCCCTGGGTTTAACCCGGCAGTGTTTAGACCAGTACTGAACCCCTGAAACCTCGTCTGAGAGATAAACGCAGAGAATGGAAAGAAATACTGGCTTTAAAAGAAAGTACACTGGCCTGACTCGAGCAACCTCCAGGGGCGCCCTCTATACCACCGCCGTACGGCGCTCTGTTTTTAATAGCTCTGTGTGTGTTATCATCCTAAACACCATCGATACACAACCTCAACAATATTACCTCCCTTTACTCTTAAATAATTCATTTCCCTTTCTGAGACACATTTCGGGTAAAGAGCTTATTTGCCAATTACTGACAAACCGAGCACCAAAAAAAACGTGAAACTATATATTTATATAATAACCATAAAGAAAAAATCTGCATCTCAACGCTTCAAGTATTAATTAAAATATGCACACTGCAAATGACTCGGACAACAACAATAGCCTTATTTGACCCCACAGTTTCACACACTGCATGTTCTACTGGATTACAAAATAAAAGCTGGAGAAACGGACCAAGGAAATGTGTTCTTTCTGAAGAAAATCAACAGTGTAGCGTGGCAAGGCACAACGGTCCACCTTAAATACATTAAAGTATAAAAAGGACTTTTTAAAAGTATTTTAAAAGAAAAATACACTTTGCAGTGTAAAAGAAAATAAAATCTTGTTAAATCTGAAGATTATATTACAGTTCAACTGGAAATAAAGACACTGACAATAAACTGGATGTAGCTGTAGTGTGAAACTGTAGTACTGTAGAGCGTGGTACTGTAGAGCATGGTACTGTAGAGCGTAGTACTGTAGAGCGTGGTACTGTAGAGCATGGTACTGTAGAGCGTGGTACTGTAGAGCGTAGTACTGTAGAGCGTAGTACTGTAGAGCGTGGTACTGTAGAGCGTAGTACTGTAGAGCGTAGTACTGTAGAGCGTGGTACTGTAGAGCGTGGTACTGTAGAGCGTAGTACTGTAGAGCGTGGTACTGTAGAGCGTGGTACTGTAGAGCGTAGTACTGTAGAGCGTAGTACTGTAGAGCGTGGTACTCTAAGGCTGCTGCTTGACGTTGAGGAGGGGGTACTGCATATTTCCAAGGTAAATCATTTCAAATCTGATGTGTAGCAGCAGAAAAAAAAGAACACTGACCTTTCATTTTTAATAACCTAATACCATTTCACATCTGATATTTTTTACATATAGAACATTTCTTAATCTATACAAAGGAGGAATAAAAGCCTCCGATTCCTCGTATACCTCTGACTTTACATAAGAGAAAACAAGTTATACAGTACTCTTTTAAATAATTTTCCCTCTTTTTAGTATTAAAATATATATTTATAAATGTATATATAATCTTAAAACAACATTTTTAATATCTTTTAAAATAAATCCTCTCATCTGTGAGGTCTATGTACAGTTCGGAGACACAGGGTCGGCTGTGAATGTCTCAAAACATCCAGAGACAGATTCCAGACGAGGGTATGAGGGAGTCTAGCAATCTTTGGCGGCTTGAATCCGTGAACCACCTGCAACACCGAGAGGAAAAGAACACTGTCAGAACACTGGAAACACTGGAAACCCAGGCCTGCCGTTTTCCTAGTACACCTCACAGGTACGAAAATGCAGAATGTTGCTCGATCGAAAGCACCGTTCTGAATATAAGACTAGTCGTGATTACCTTCAGTCCAACTCTAAAACTGCATAATATCCTGAATATGGATTTAAACTGGGGCTACCATTTACATTGTTAGATTTTTTTAGAGTTTTAATCTATTTGGGTATTTTTTAATCCAAATGATTTTATATGTCACATAACTGATTCACCAATTTACCAATTTAACACATTTAAAATTGCACTGCAATTATTATACCAACCCTGTGTCACAAAACTGGATTCAGGGGTCAACAAACGCTCTAAAAAAGAAAAAGTGAGCTTACCTAGACCCTGGTTAGCTTGATGCTGGTTCTTTTCTAGCGATTCCAAATCATGAATTTCCAAAGAGTCTCTGTGGGACGACTGAGCAGCGTAAGTTCGGGAAGTCCTCTTAATGTCCTTGAAAGAGTCCGACTCGCTGTCCTCAAAGCCCTCGTGCATGTAACCCTGATAGGACCCCGGCAGACTGGGGTGAACCGCCACCGTCACCGAGGCGGTGGCCGTGACCATAGTGACCGTGTTGGCGGCATGGCCCGGCGCTGTAGTCCTGTTCTGCTGTGGCCCTCTACTGGGGCCACAGTGAGTAGTCCTCCCAGGACAGTGGGTCCTATCGCTGGGTAAATACTGAGTCCTTGACCCTTGGTACTCTTGCTTGCCGTCCCACCGCGTGATCTGTGAACTAATGGAGTTCACTGCGTTCTGCATCGACTCGCCGGCTTGATCCATCTGACAACCTGCGGCCGACCTTTCGCTGAACGGTTTCACTACCTGGAAAGTTCAGGAAAAAACGATTATGATTAAATGGTTAAAGGAATTACTAGTGGATAAACTGTGGAATTCCTTTTTGTGCCAAAAAACTGGTTATGGTTGATGAACACAGCAAAATAATCAAACTATTAATAAAACGCATCTACTGAACACGTGAGATACTTACTGTAAGTTTAGGAAATGTAGGGTTCTTGCTGGCCTCCAGCAGGATGTGGGAGGTGGGGGGTTGGGGGGGTGGAGTTATGTATGCGCTCCTGTCGTAGTGCTTGTGGTCTTCTTCCCCAATCCCAGATGAGGTGGTTGTCTCAGAGTAGTACTCAGAATCCGAGACCTCAGTAAAGGCCTGGCGTCGTCCTCTGGGGACGTGTCCTGCGTAGTATCCGTGGTGGTTCATTGTTGGAGGCGTGAGCTCGGGTGAGGAGCTGGACAGGCAGTTGCCGTCGCTGCCATTGCTGCCCTCTGCTGGAGGACCCATGATAGACAGGAGAACCGGCAGCAGCACCAAGCCGTTCAGGATTCCCAACAAGGTCAGGATGGCCAGAACTGCAAAAAAGTACCTTTAAAAAAACACAAGTGGTACAAGTTACCTCCTCAAGTGTTCCAGATCACTCTGCAATGTTCATTCACTACATGTGGTGGACAGGAAACTACCAAAAACACGAAACGTCAAACAGAAATAATCGGTCCACAGGCCAGTAGAAATCATTTCTCCTAATGGAAACTGAATGACCCCAGAGAGATCAGGTCAAACAGAATCTTGGTCTTCTACACTCTTCTTCTCATCCACATTCACTCCATTTTCTCTTGCTGCATCTTTTCTCTTGGCAACCTGACAGAGCAGAGGAGAAATTCCTAGACTCCATCTTCGACACGAGCGCTCTCGCTCCCTCTGGGAGCCATCATCTATCACCACTGCCCTGCCACTTCCTGAACAAATGTGTTTACATTAGCCAGCAGATTCTACGTGTCAGAAACATGCTTTCTCTCTCTCTCTCTCTCTCTCTCTCTCTCTCTCTCTTCTGTACCTCTTTCTTTCTTTCTGTTCTCCCCGCTCGCGGCCCCAAGCCCATCACTGCTGCTAATGTAATTTTCCCCTCAACAACTTAATATCCCATCTCATTCAGATCCCATTTCATCCTGGCCAGACCACGCCACCTCTGTGTTTACACTGGGCAGGCCAACCTCCACTCTCTCTCTTTCTATCCCTCCCTCCTTCATAACTAATCATACCACACCAGCACCATTCTGTCAAAGGGCATTTCTCTCAGAAACCCCGAGCCAAAGCCTGGACAGACTTCCTGTACAGAATTAAGCCAAACTAACCTAATAGTCAAAAACAGCCGAATCCCAAAAACAGCCAATGAGTTCATGAATCCAGTCGACACCACAACCTTCATGGGCTGAGAAGACCAGCACTGAATTCTCTTGTTTCTGGGACTTGGCTGTGCTGTGCCACTAAAACATGTTCCTTTTCCACTGGAGAGTGGAAATGCCACCCACGTCCGTCTGAACCAAAAACATGGTTGGGGCTGAGCTGTCTCGAATGATTGGACAGTAAACTACACAATATATAGAATATATGATACAAAAAACCTGGGAATCTCATACTTCTCAACTGATTCAAAACAAGGATCACACTAAACAAACAGGGATAAAACATCCAGCTTAGAAGCTAATGCTAAGTTGAGCAAATTTTGATCTTCTTTTAGTCATGTTTATTTTTTGTGCAAACTATAAACTTCAACTCCCCCAAATCTGCAGACACAGAGCCAGGCTGATGTATCGTGGCTATACCGGCTGTGCTGTGTGTAGCCCCAGCTATCGTGCTAAAGAGACGGCGGCCATAATGGGCTGCAGACCTATGAGGGTGTCTGTGCCTCTGTGTCTCTGGGCTTCGGCTCACGGCACTGAGGGAGGGCTCGCCCGTCGCCACAAGAAAGAGCACATGGGAAAATTAGAGAGCGCTCCAGTTAAACTCTCTCACACACACTCCCGCGCACACACACTTGTGCACACACTCGTGCACACACACAAACAAAAGACAATTCAGCTCTTCTAAGCTGCGATTCAGCCTTCTGGAGGTAAGAAAAAGAGGAACAGAATCTGGAAAAACAACAAGGATTCTGCGAGTTTGGAATGCTGCCGTTTGGGTTTTAAAACACTCCTGCTCTTCTCCACCTTTCTTAGGTCACACCTTCAAGGACTTGAAAAACAAGTAAAAGAAATAGTTAACCTATGGCACATCTGCTCTGAGCATTGAAAGCTTATGGTGGAAACTGCTGTCCGTTGACCTGTCTTCTCCAACGAGGTCCGGTGTTTGCTTTGGCTGGCCGAGGGGCCGTTCAGCAAATGAATCAAAAAACCCTGTTAGAAAGATTACACGTCTGATGGCCATCGCCCTACCAAATATCCATTTTCTATCTATTTTTGGACACGTTCTCCAAAACACTGTTATTTTTCAGCATATCCTCGTACCTTCCATTGAACAGAATTGTAATTACCCATTTAAGTCTTGGGCTACAGTAGAGGAAGGGCAAGGTTTAACATAACCTCTAAAAACAGGAAACAGTGGCTTGTCTTAGGAGACTTGTCGAGAGTCCATCTACCACATTCAGCGAGATCAGATGTGAGTTAAATCGGGTGGATTTTATGCTGCAGTTAAAGCAAGGAGTTACAGGGGCTGAGAATCCAAACTCCATTGAGTAGCAAAACTCTCTCAGTCTTTCCACCCCTTCCTCCTCTTGTTCACTCTCTCCCTCCTTCCCCTGTTCATGTCTGCCTCATTAACAAAGCTGAAGCAGACTGCTCAAGTGTGAACCGATTTCATTCGCTGCTCAGCCCATGCAAACGCTATCTCACACAGGTCTATGCAAACAAGCTGGATGAATCCGCCAAAGAATGAGGCAATCGATATTTTCATAATGTTTGTAATGTTCCATGAAAACATGTGGGCTATTTAAAAGTTTTAAATAAAAAAAAACAGCCAACAACTGGGGTCCACCTTTAGTTAGTTACAGGCATTCCAACACTGGCTATCCTGTATACACGAAAAGACTGGAAAAATGTACTTGTTTATTTTACCAAGTCAACATTCCAAAAGTGGACCATGATTTATTTAAGGGTTAAAAAGAAAGAGAGAGAGAGAAAGTAAGTGGAAAAATGTGAGAGAGAGAGAGAGAGAGAGAGAGAGAGAAACCATCCATGGGCCCCACTTGGGTTAGACCTCCAGAGTAGACCTAGTGTTAGGAATTCTGTTGTTTATATAAACTGTAATCTTTTCCATTCCGAGTCAGGGGTTGGAAGGGGTGGCTCCTTCTGAGAGGGGCCGCTGAGCTTGTTCTGGTGTTTATTCAGTGTCCCACCGCCAGGAGATGTTTACAGCATCGTATTTATGCTACTCCCCGGCTAGAGGGCCTGCTCACTCTCTCTCTCTCTCTCTCTCTCTCTTTTCTCCCACTCGCTCGCTCTATCTTCATCTAAACAGGACCTCCCAGTGTGAATGCCCCAGTGCTGGCACACTGCACCCACCAAATGGTTTGCTCCAATCCCCCTCCCCTCGCCTTTCTCTCTGCTTTACCACCATCCTAAAAGCAATCTACCCCCCCCCCCTCCAACTCGCAAACACCCAAACCACGTCCATCCTCTTCTCCACCTCCTCTTTATTCAGCTTTGTCTTTATCTTTGGAGGGAAAAAAGCAAAAACAAAATCCTTTCACCATCTGACTTGATTCAAAGTCTTGGAGAATGTCTGAATAGTCGAAGTGCCAAGAAGCCACCCTGGGCGTACTGCGATTTCTTTCCCTTTGACATGTTTCTTCTTCTTTTCCTGCTTTCGCTGCCTTCTCTAACTAAGCCGTTTTTATGTTGTGGGTCTGTTTGAGGCGGCTCTCAAGGTTGCGGTTGGGATCCAGCAGAGCCCAGATTCAGCTGAAAACACTGCTATTTGCTGTTTTTTCCCCTTTTTCCAAAGACAGACATTTAAGTGAGGCGAGGAGGGAAAGCAGGCCAAATGCAATGCTCTGAGGGCTCTGGTTCGAGGCGTGCCTGACCGGCTGAACCCTCGGGACGGAGAGACAGAAGCCTTCTCATGCGTGGGCCTCGTTTAGGAACAGAGGCCTTTAAACGGGTGATCGGACACTGAACACACACAACAAAAGGGTTGATAATATGGTGTGTGAGTGTGTGTCACCACCCGACGGGTATTTATGTGTTTATGAGCAGCTGTTCCACACCCTGGTACACATGTTTTCTCTATTTGTTGTTGTGCTGAGGAAGCAGCAGCAGAGGTTCAGGGTGGTTTGGAGCTTTTGGTTGGAGTGACAGGGCCAGGTGAGGAGTGTGAGGCTGGACACAAACATTCCCACCTGCACCATTTCTCACCCTGATGCTATAAAAACATGCTAAACCCCTCACCTTCCCCAAAAGGCAAAAGGCGGCCTGAACAAACTGCCACAATTTTTATTTACAACTCTGGAAGCTTCGTATTTGATGATACTGTGAAAAATGCTGCAAAAACTGCCCTACCAAAGTGCCCTATTTGACTTAAGGCTGCAATGATTTGTTGACAATTCGTTGATTAACTCACCTCATAATGAAGTCAAACTCGGACCCGGCAAGCATGAGCACCCCAAGAAAAGTGGAAATAGCGCCGTCCATCACCGGAGCAAACATGTGCTCCAGAGCCGCAACGGAACGCGTGTTCCTGTCCCCAATGGCGGTCAAGAAACCCTTTAGAAAGACAGACCGCAACAAATTAGGACAAATACAAAATTATAACTAGCAATAAAATTTTCAGTTTGTTGAAAATGTTCCTGCTCTTACCAGTGCAACGTGTACTGTGAACTCCACTCCAATTCCAACAGAGGCAATAAGGATAACCACAGGGATGGCACTCAGCTTGATACCAATAAGTCCCATGATGCCAAACAACTCTACTGTCATCATCGCCAAGATAAAAACCTGCGGGGAGAAATAAAGATTTTAGACTGTGTAGCATTTAGCACATTAATAATTCCTTATTCTCCTAATATAAAAAATTACTGCTACCCGCCCTATACTGCCTCCAGATTTCACTGTCACTCTGTTACAGCAACATCTCCTAGCTTTTTGATTAGTGGAAGACAAGATATTCAGGAACATCCCTGGCCTTCGGGAAGCTTTGATGTTGGTAGGGGTCCAAATTTAGTCACGCTCAAACTGGAGCTGGTAAAAGCCGTTTTACTGCAGCTGCGTATAACAGTGAAACCGAAGAGGACTCGGTCAGGATGTTCAACCAGACAGTGTGACTGTGGGTTTACTCTTAGAACATGAGCATAAGGAGCTCTGTGGCTACATACATACATATACACATAAGATCTAATCTCTGACCTTCTATACCAATATATACACCCATTTAGATCAACACCACTAACTGATTACAGCTATCAGAGCCCGTCAGTGATCACTGGTTGACTGGTGTCTTTACCAGACTGTGTGTTTCACTGTTTCCCAGCCATTAAACAGTCCTTCCCCCCAACTCCCACCCAACAGACTTATACTGTCCCCCAACCCAGAGCTGATGGATGAGTTTAGCAGTCCATGGTCACGACTGGGCAGATCGGTCCTGTCCCCAAATTTCTGGACAAAGGCAGTTTGAGGTAAAAAGCTTCAGGAGAACTTTGCTGCTGCTTTGCAGTTCTCTCTAAAAACCTTTGCAGCCCTCATTAGAATGACAAAAGAGTGTGTGTGTGTGTGTGTGTGTGGGTGTGAAAGAGTGTGTGTGAGAGAGAGAGAGAGTGTGTGTGTGTGTGTGTGTGTGAGTGTGAAACACCCTCTCGACAACCCACAAAGGCCTTCCCCAGTGAAGGACTGAGCAGGGGTTGATTGAGCGATGCTGAGGGGATCAGGTAAAGAGAGAGATTCTTACTATGATGCCTGCAGTCCACGGATTGAGCAGCAGGACGGCGCACACCAAGAAGGTGCAGGCGAGCACCACGCTGATGGACAGCAGGAACCAGTGGCGCAGGCCGATGTACTGTTCCCAGAAGAGAAACGGGTAGCCGTTAGGGTAGTTCTGGATGCCCTTGCGCATGAACTCCTCGCAAACGGAGCGAACGCTCTCAATGGCCTCGATGAAGTCAGACGCTTGGCGGAGACCGTTTAGGTAGAAGGGGAACTGGGCAAATTCCAAAGGCTCAGCGGCAGGAACTGGAGGTGAAAGAGAATATACCATAATAAACTTGCCCCCTCTATTCAAACATCACTGATTTGAAAGGCGATTTGATCTTGACGGTACTCACTTCGCAGATTCTCGCCTGTGGTGTCGTACTTGTCGTGAATCCACTCGTGAGGGTGGGGGTAGAAGTTAGCCTGAGAGGCGGCGTAACCCAGCGGGTCGTTACTGACCCACACGGTCAGATAGATGTAGAAGACCTCGGGAGGGATCATGCCATCATCGTCCACCAGGCGCCGGGACGTCAGCTGAGAAATAAGAGATTTGTTGAAATAAATAAATTAGTATTCACATTTAGAAATATGGACTAACTGCAATCAATGATACTATTGTTATTGTATGATAAGGCCTAGCTGAACGATTAATCGTGGTGATCATGCCTTGCGATATAAACATACCTGGCTGTAGTTGAAGAGCTCTTTCTTGGAGCCGGTCTGAATGAGCAGTTTGTAGGCTAGAGCTCCGTCCTCGGTGCCGTTGCGGAAGCTGTCAGGGGTGATCCTGCCTGATTCCCAGTCAGCATCAAAAGATACCTGAAGTCCTGTTGGAGAGAGAACTTGTGGGTTAAAACTCAAACTTCTACTTCTCATACTTTAGTCAAAGCAGAGTCTACAGTAAAACCAAAAATGCAGGGTGCGGTGTAGAATACGGTGTGGGGTATGCGGTTGAATGCAGGGAAAACTGGCCTTTAGCCTAAAAAAAATAGTGCAAAAAACTGTTGGACTCATCAGTGGCCTAACCCAGCAGCAAGACACAACCGTAAAGAAGGAACTTTCCTTATGGAATGATTTTTTAAACACTTGGTAAGAGTTAATGCCAATCCACACACACAAACAGACACATAAAATGGAAGGCCTGCCCACCACCCCCCACCTCCCTGAAGCTGGAGGCTCCATCTTTGTGCATGCTGCTGAATAAGTGCGTGTGGGCTGAATAAACTAACCAGCAAGAGCCTGTCGTGCTCTCCAAATTACAAAGTCTGGCAACAGCTGAAAAACAGTTTCCACAACCATTCTGTAATTACAGAGATCTCCCTCACAAGAAAAGGAAATAGCATGGGGGGGCAGGGAGTGGAGAGAAAACGACTCTTTCAACTGCCTCCAGTTTCCACTGCCTTTCAAAATAAATCGCGTCTCTTTTCACTCTGCTATTTTTATGTCTTTATTTAACCGACACTGGGTTTTTCTTTCAGCTGAACTCTTCCTGCAGGCGGAGGCCAGGTGGAGTAGGTCATCAGCAGGGAGATAACCCCCGACTCTCGCCGGTCTCCCTCCCTCAGGCCGGAGAGGGCGAGCCGGGACGTGAAAGACGGGTCTGACCTCGTACTGAACCCCTTTCCTCACCTGGGGTCGAGCGACGCTTCACTTTCACACGCGATGGACACAACCCACGCTCTCGCTCGCCCAGACTGATACTGGATACTGTCACTGATGGAGGTGATAGGTGTTTTCCCTCTGGATTAAATACGAGTGGCTCCCAATCCACATCTCAGTGTTTTCCCTGATCTAACTGTTCTTACACATCCTCCTCCACTCGATCAGGACGGCTGGTGATTAATTGGCCGATTAGTTGGATGAAGCTCTGTGACAGAGCAGGAGAAATATGCAGGCCCAGTGCGCAGGGCCGGAGTCAGGATGTGTACCGGCGCTGGGAGCCACTGTACTAGACTGTGTGTTTTATATTACGGCGTAATTCATGGTAACGTCTTGCCAAGTGAAGCAGCAAAAGGTCCCAGAGGGGAGATTTTGCTTCATTTTCGCTGCACTTTCAGTTCATTCATCTCATTTTCTCAAAGAGGAAGTTTCATCCATGCCCAAAAGATAAACTATCATTCAACATCCATTCAGAAGATAAACTACCACTCAAGAGTTTCAACAGCACTGTTACTGCATTACTACAACAAACAGGAATTATAACCATTTGTAGAAGGTTATCTTCAGAAAGCTAAATCGTCTACACATCTACTGTACTTCTGCTCAACCGGTACACATCCGGTACCATCACAGAGAAATCCACTGAGAAACATTTTGTCATTTTGACCTACCGACGTTTATTTTCAGCCCTCATTCCTTCCATTCTCTTCCCTCAATTTACAATTAATTTCCATCCAAGGCTCAGATTTTCATTTGTCTGAGAGCTTCTGCACTGCCTGATCTAATTCATTGTTCTAAAGCTCAGCCGCACTCCTCTAAGGGTAACCGATATAAGTAATCAGATCCGGTTCTTACCTCGCAGCCAGTCCTGGAAGTAGTGGAGCCACATGCGCGGCAGCTTCTGATCGCTGTCCCTCACCACGTACTTGACGGAGTTGAAGGCATTGTGGAGCTGCAGCAGTTCCCGCTGGGAGCGCGCATAGTCGAAGCCGTCCATAGTGACCAAGTACATGTTGTAGAAGGAGAAGTATTTAAACTGCGCTGAGATAAAATCGTACTCCTTTGTGTCTCGGGGCACTATGTCCGTTAGGTAGAGCCCGTCGCGGACCATGGTGGTGCCGTAGAGGCTGAGGCCAAGCAGAGCCACGAACGCCACCACTACTGCCGTCTTAGTCTCAGGCTTCAGCAGCAGGGGGGCGTACCTGTTCCGGGCGAAGCGAGCCAGGTCCCAGTGAAGGAAGGGCAGGGGGGCGCACTCTCGGACCGAGCGGGACTCCTCGGCCTGTGACAACAGGTCCCGGGTGGAGCTGGAGGGGGTGAAGAGGCGCGAGCCATACGGGTCGGTGGAGGAGGTGGATGAGGGGGGCGGGGGTCCAGGGCTGGTGGAGATCTGTGAGGTCGGGGGCAGGATGGTGACGATGTGCTGGCCGGCAGCGTCGCACTGCGTGAAGGCCTGCACCGTGGTGGTGATGTGCGTGCTGGTGGTGATGGTGGTGGAGACGGGGAAGGTGGGCGTGGCCGGGGCGTGGGAGCGAGGCGGTGGGTGGTTGTCATTAGAGTCGGAGAACTCCTGAGGCTGGATCTGGATCACTCGAGAGGAGCAGGGGCTGGAGGGACACGCAGGGCATTGACATTTACTGAGATTTATTTAAAAAAACAAACTATCTAAATATTCAGAATTATGATTTTTTGCTCCTACAGTCTTTTGTTATTTTTTTATCAATGCCACAAAATATTTTTTAAATGAAAATATATAATTTAAACAAAATCTTTATCGTAATTCACAGGACAGGTGTAGTTTTAAATACTGCAGTGTATCTGAGAGTCTGAACCGTGTGTTAATATTAACTCGGCCTTTCTGAGACAGTGGACGGCGTGTCATGGTTACCTGTAAAAGCAGCACAGAATGTCCAGCCTTTTGTCCTCACGCCTGTGCAAGTCCAGACTGAGGATGGCAGGGAAGATGAGCAGAACCATTGCAAAATTAAACACCACCACGACAGCAGCCTGCAGAGAGAGAGAGAGAGAGAGATTAAGAGATATGTCTGGAGGTTTGTTTTCAGTGAGTGGCACACCCGACTCCACAGCTGCCGCCTGAACTTGATAAAAACTCTGCTCATTCAGACCCCCTCGCTGTTTTAGTGCCTCACTCTGAATCCCAGAAAGCCAAGAAATGCCCCCTAAATCACCCAGCTCTCAAATACCCCCCCCATCCCCCCTCTCCCTCCGCGGCTCCCCGAAAACAGTCAACAGGCCGGCGGGACGGGGGACGAGGGAACGGGGACTCCCACAGCAACGGCGAGCCAGAGCAGGCCCCGGTCCCACAGCTCTAAACCCTGCAGCCCGGGGCAGATATTATACTGCAGACCACCCAGCACTCGCCCGGAGAGATCAGAGAAACCCGGGCTGACAGCTCACTGATATACACACTATTCACTCATCCTATTACTCTCTCTCTCTCTCTCTCTCTCTCTCTCTCTCGCACCCTGAGAACCAGCGGGCCGGCCGCAGCTTTAGGTGGACTGAAGGGGGAGCGGCTGTAAAAAGAGATGCAGGGAAAACGAAAAAGAACAAAAGCGCTGTCGCGTTTATTATGGCTACATTTCGTCAGTCTATTCAGAGAGCTGCCGTTGACGCCGGCGGAGTGAATGAGCGCCGCGGCGTGCCGAGCTTTACTCACTCTCATAAAAATTACCCTCTCAACAAACACTCCAGCTGCAACTCACAGCACTGGTGTTATTTTATTATTATTAATCGAATAATCCCACAACACACACAAATTAAACTATAACTACTATAACTGCCTCTGTCTCAGAACCTCAACATCTTAACGCTCTACACCTGAAAACTGTGAGAACACTTAACCTCGCCCAGCGAGCATCTTATTGGATCCTACCTCATTTACTCCTCCCACTAAGCGGCCCTGCAGCCCCAAACACAGTTAGCTAACTGTGCTAACACAAAACCCTCCATCCCTCTGCTCTAAACTCTCTGAACAGTCGTACACATGTCCTGCTGGTTCTTTACCTGCAGAGAGAACGCCCTCAGGGCGGGAATGGGCACCAGTGCCGCCATGAAAAAAGCAATCATGTTGTTAATGGAGGTGAGAGCCACGCTGGTGCCGGTTCTCCTCAAACAGTCACCAGTCCTCTCCTACACACACACACACAGACACACACACAGACACAGACACAGACACACACACAGGAGAAAGAAACAGCAGAAGATGAGCAGACAGTCAGAATCAGGAGGAGTAAACATGCTGGAGGTATCGGTGATGCCGTAAACTGAGGAGAGCAGATTAGAGCTTCATGCCTTGAAGGGGATGTTGGATCCGGCCTGGGTGAAGGAATGAGCCAGAAGAAACATGTCGTCCACCCCGATCCCCAACGCCAGGAACGGCAGCACCTGTGGAGGATTACACCAGAGTCACCCACAGTCACCAGGACCTGCATCAGGCACGTGTGAGATACTGCTATCACACACTGTGTGTGTGTGTGTGTGTGTGTGTACCTGTGTGGTGGCAGCATTGAAAGAAAGCCCGAGAAGAGAACACAGTCCCAAACCGGCAGCAACGGAGAGCGCCACCAGCAGGACCCCGGCCAGACCAACCGCACCCTGACTCTTAGCACAGTCCCAGCGCAGCATCGTAACACAGGCGTACGCCAGCTAAACACACACAGCCATACATTGATGTAACAAGTTATAACAGTTATAGAGAGTTATAACAGCTTCTTATATTCTTATCCTGATCTGAATTTGATGAAAATGTTTTTAGATTTTCAGTCTTGTTTTTTTCAGTCTCCTTTTTGTATTTTTTTGTTTATCAAATCTGTTAATAATTAATGTTTTTCTCATCTACAACTCTAAACTTCTATATTTAATAATATAAATAATTAATATATGTAACACATATCACTTATAGTTAAACGTATAATTGCTTATATTTACCATGAGCAGGTAACCGCCGGCCACCCTGATGACGCTGACGTCAGAGAAAGACTTCATGATGTCGTTGAGGGTGGTGGTGGAGAAGGCGTAGACGTTGGAGGAGGAGTTCTGAGGAATGCTGCTGTGGACCACCTACCGAGAAAATCAGCAACTGCTCGGTCACATGATCAGCAGCCAGAAAAACACCAGGAACCAGCTGCTGTTATAACATGCGCTTTATCACATACCTACAGTTTATAACATACGCATTATAATAACGTCAAGTCTACATATTTATTTATTTCTGACCATTTAAAACACCAGACGGATCGCGTGAGTCCCGGGAAGCACGATGAGTGTGGAATAATGAGCACAGATGCCACGGGGTCGAGGGTCAGATGGATCATATGAGATCACATGACCCCTCGGGCTACTCTATCAGCACCATGAATGGCCGACAACCTGAAGGGGAACCGAATACCCGGCACTTTGTTTTTACAGTGCCCTGCCCCCACCTCCACCCCCCACCCCTACACCCCCCTCTCCCCAGGCCCCTCCCTCAGTCAGTGTCCAGGGTGTCAGTTATCGCAAAAACAGCTTGTTCCTATAAGCGGGGGTCTGACAGTTCCTCCGAGGACGACTCCGTCTACCAGGTGGCCAAGGATTGATGGAATTCGCGCAGAAGCTGCCAGGCCTGGATCTAAACCAAACAACCACCCACTGACCCGCTCAACTACCCACTGACCCGCTCAACCACCCACTGACCCGCTGTACTACCCACTGACCCGCTCAACCACCCACTGACCCACTGAACCACGCACAGACCCACTCAACCACCCACTGACCCGCTCAACTACCCACTGACCCGCTCAACCACCCACTGACCCGCTCAACTACCCACAGAGGGACAGGACATTACCTCCACGAACTTCCTCTGCCAGGACTCCAGGATGGCGGTGGCCTTGTCCTCGTTCCAGTTGATGTCGTGGATCTCGTAGTCGTCTTTAAAGTGTTCGTACAGCTGCTTCGGGCTCATGAGGAGAAACATGGTCTGCAGGGCCTCAGCGCTGTAAAGAGAAGAGAGTCAGAACTCCTATACTCAAACTTTAATATTTTATATAGAACTGAATCAGAGCCAATTAACTAAAAATTAACACAACATATCATGAAACTTAGTTCACTCAGTAAAAAACACAATCTGAACCAGACGTGTTCACTACTCTGATTTTACTGTCAAGTCAGAATCTGTGTGATAAAATCATTCATAAGACAGAACACAACTGGAAGTAGAGCGAGGAAGAGGTAGAGTGAGGCAGAGTGAGGCAGAGTGAGGTAGAGTGAGGCAGAGTGAGGCAGAGTGAGGTAGAGTGAGGCAGAGTGAGGTAGAGTGAGGTAGAGTGAGGCAGAGTGAGGTAGAGTGAGGTAGAGTGAGGTAGAGTGAGGCAGAGTGAGGCAGAGTGAGGTAGAGTGAGGCAGAGTGAGGTAGCGTGAGGCAGAGTGAGGCAGTGAAAGAAAGGTACCTTTGTAAAGATCCCTGTGAGTTTTTTGCTCGTTCTCCCAGGATCAGCTCTTCCTGCCAGTGCATGAACTTCTTAGAGAAGCCGCTGCAGCCGCCCTGCAGCTCCTCAGCGATTTCAGGACTCTAATAAAGACATGAATAAATGAGTTAAAGCTCAACATCTTCCCACACCATGACCCGCTGCTACTCTGTGTTATAAAGCACGGCCGGCTCACCTGCCGCAGGTCTTTGTTGGGGGCGCTGTGGGGGCAGTCTGGGTCGTTCGGGTCCAGACAGGGTCGGTTCATGTAGGCGTGGCCCACCTGAGCTTTATCCAGCATCTCCCTGAAGCCCTCCAGAGAGGTGAACTGGCTCAGCTGCTCCATCAGCTTCAGAGGGTCCAGATTCATCCACTGAATATCAGGCATCCCCCTGTAGAACACATATATAAATATAAATAAAAACCTGTACAGGAAGTTCTGTATTATAGAATTCTAATGAATCCTACAATATTAACAAAAAGGCCTTTAAGAATGTTCTGTTGTAATCTCACAAGTGCATTAATCAGATTTTTGTTGAATCAGGACTGAATCAGGTATAATAAATAATATTTTCTCTATTTTCTATTTTCAGTTTTTTAGTATCTGAGCTTCACCTGCTGCTGCGTGTCCTCCCGCCCCTCGCCCGCTGCCCGCTCTTCACACATAAAGCCGGGGTTTATTATCCTGTTACACGGCTGGGCGTAAAGTGCCGGCGGGCCGCGGGCATAGAGTCATAACAATTACCCTGCCTCACAAACGTCTTGATAAGACGCGAGAGCGAGCGCCTCTCTCGTCTCTCTCTGCGCCCGCTGGGGGCGACACTGGCCTAATCCCGGCCTCCCGCCCCGACCCGTCTACATCTGAACCGCCGCCTACTGAGACATTGCTGTATTTTATAAAAGCTGATTTCATTTAGAATAAAACACTTTCACATTTACACTGCAGATAATCAAACCTGATCATTAACACTGATCACACACCCCCGAAACGCTCAAAACTAATCACTGACTTATTAAAACAAGAGAAAATCTATAAATTATTGACTATAAATATTGATAATTTTACACTATATATGCCGTTGTGTTAACTCAGCAAATAAGAGTCCATTAATTAGTTTTGTTTATTTTGATAAATAAGGATTTGTTTATGTTCCAATGGTAAGATTTAAGCTATAATATTATCATTACTTTATTATAAAACTTTATATATGATGTATCACAGTCGTTTCGTGCTCAGTAATCTTTCTCTGAACGTGTTGATCTGAACACTGGGTGGGGGTGAGGGGGTGAAATCAGACGTAACTCCAGTAACTCATGAAGAGAAGCTGAATTAAAGCTGCTGGTCTTCATTCCCACCGCGCCGGCGCTCGGCCTCGCCGCACAGAGAGCCTCCTTTATCTCCTATTTCTTGCTTGAGTGAACCGGCCTGGGCCCTTTTGTTTTTCCATAGATTGCTGCTCTTTGTTCTGTCAAGTTTCTCTCTCTCTCTTTCACTCTCCTACTCTCTCGCTCTCCTACTCTCTCGCTCTCTCTGTTTTTTAAAAACCTTGAACTGAAGCTAAAGCTGTAAAGGACATTAGCTTCAGTGGCCACCCCAAGCTCTTTATGCTAATAGTGAAAGAGAGCAAGAAAGGATAAAATAAAACTCGAGTTTTAATAAGAAACGTAAAGAAAAACAAACAAAACTTCAAGTTCAACAGGAGCAACAGTTGTTCAGAAATTTCAATTTGTAAGAAATTCTATCATTTTAAAAAACAAGACTGGAGAGATATATTTAAATGTGCTTTATTCATTATAAATAAAAATGATTTCTCTCAGATGGGAGAAACATATGATATATATATATATATATGTTGTTTCTTTAGAGGGCTTATTTTAAGAACATTCAGAAATAGAATTTACCTTCCTGATGCTGACTATACAGAATACTTAGAATAGTTTGAATGGACAGAGCAACTCTCTCTTAATCTTTCTGTCTCTCTCCCTCTCTCTCTCTCTTTCTGTCTCTCTCTCACTCTCTCTCTCTCTCTCTTTCTGTCTCTCTCTCTCTCCCTCTCTCTCTCTCTTTCTGTCTCTCTCTCTCTCTCTCTCTTGAATAATGCCTGTTTTATTTGTTGGACAACTTACAGCTCAGAACTGATTCATTACCATGAGAATGCGCAGTGTTACCCGGCGCTGACAAAGCCGGCCCCCTCCGGGTCCCCTCACTGATGGACACTCGGTCGTAAACTCGGAGAATGCTGACCATTGTCTGATCTGAACCCCCCCCCCCGCCCGTCCCCTCGTCCCTTTTCCACCCACCCAGTAGCAGCCATGTCCTCCCTCTCCCCGTCCTCTCGGCCCGAGGCTCCCTTCGCCGGGTTCAGGATGGAGGGATGAGTTGGGGAGGAGGGCGAAGAGGGGGAGGTGAAGGAAGTGACTGAACCCCCACCCCCACCCCCAACACCCACAAATATACATTATTTAATCTTTAAGTCATATGTGTCATAATTATAGAAAAAACGAGGCGACTGGAGGTTTTTATTTCATTCCTGAACGTCCGGAGTGAACAGGGTGTGTGTAAAAGCAGCTTTAGTGTATTCCAGGTTTCACTGCAGCTGCAATATTTCCCGATTTACTGAGTAAAAAACTTTAACGCTGCTTACGGTAAATACGCAGATCCTCCCTGCAGTTTAGATCCCTCCCAGAAACAGTCCAGCGGAGTGACGATCATACAGGGGAAAAGCTTATCGATCATCTGAAAACAGAAACAGAGATTACTGTTAGACACACAATCACAAATATATACCCCAAAACCTCAGAGTGGAGAGTCGTCACCTACCCTTTCGATCATGACGTTCTCGATAATAGGGACTCCAGACTTGAAGCAGATTTTGTTGAGGTCCCAGGATCTGTGAGAAGAAACGCATTAAAACAGGCGCATTAGAAACGGCCGTGTCGAATCAGGACCTCAGCTCTTTATCGCCTCTAAAAATCCTCATAATCCTGCTGCAGGTCAGACTCACTTTCCATAAAGAGACACCTGGACTTTACTGGCCGACAGCGCCGCCTCCAGGTGGAGCAGCAAAGCCTCCTGGGTAAGAATATTGGTTCCTTCCTGTTTGGGCGTCTGAATGAGCATCTGAGAGGTGAACACCGTCTCCTCGCCCTGCTTCTCCTTCGTATATCTCAGCTCCCGACTCACTCGACTGCCGGCTGAAACACACACAAACACACACACGTCAGAACTACACATCAACACAAACACACACACATCACAACTACACAACTACACAACATCAACACAACCACACACACGTCTCAGCTATTTACATCAACAGAACATCAACACGAATAGACTTTACTGCGCTATAAATCACAATGTCATCTAAATATACAACACTGTATCATACAACATATAAAATATCAGCGCTGATATGTTCTAATCTCACGGCTATATTATGTTATTATATCAGGGCTGATATGTTTATGTGGAAATCGCTTGGTTTGCGGATGGATGACTCTTGTGTAAAATATACAGGCTGTTGTTGTTTCTGTGTTACAGATAAATACAGATACTTTAATATTATACTTCTTTAAGGTTCTTGTTATCATATTATATATTTACCAAGATCTTTCATTGAGCTACATGCTAAGCTATGCTAACAGCTAAGCTAACAGCACAATTAGGCCTCTGCTCTGCGGCTGTAATTCCTGCATGTATCTCAAATCCATCCAACCCCAAAAACAGATGTGGGTCACATGAGAGGTTTTGGCAGAGAGTGGGAGGAGCTGGAGTTGTGTAAAGTATATGACACCGCTCGTGTTTTTATGAAAACGTCCAATCAAAAAGCCGCATACAAGCCCCCCCGTTCCCGAAGGAAACATCACACTCTGAATCTCGCTCAGTGATGTCCGGACCCCTGATACCCCGACCCAGACCTCCAACCCTCAAACACCAGCATCTCTGTCCCAGCTCTTTATTCCCACCCCGACCCACAAAATCCCAACTCAACACAACGGAGCATCACCCACAGCCGTCCACCATCCAAGAGCCGTCAGAGAAACTGTGTGTGTGTGTGTGTGGATAACAAAAGCTGGTGTAGTGTGCCGGGTGGGTGAGTGGTGTGCCGGGTGGGCTAGTGGTGTGCCGGGTGGGTGAGTGGTGTGCCGGGTGGGCTAGTGGTGTGCCGGGTGGGCGAGTGGTGTGCCGGGTGGGCGAGTGGTGTGCCGGGTGGGTGAGTGGTGTGCGGTAGTATTAATCATGCATTCAGCCTCCACTTAAAACTAGGACACGCTTTACACATGCACTTTATTGTGCACTTCTAAATAATCTCACGATCCTTTTCTATCCTTTCTGTTAGTTTTTTTTTTTTACTTTTACTTAAAAATAAATAACATTCCAGGCTTGTATAGATAGGTGTGTATATATTTATCACACAGCCCAGATGAAAAGTGACATTATCTTGCACGACTGCAGACAAATTGAACCCAACATGTACACACTTTCAATCTCTTGTTTAACAAAGACGGCTCACAGCTCTCTCGCAACTGGGCCATGTAAACACATTACTCCAAACAACCGTCTCTCCACGGCCCGAGGACAGATTCATTTACCCAGAGAAAAAAACACAAACGCATTTTATGATTCCCCCCCTTTTCGCCTCACTCCTCTGACGCCATGTTCATATTTAATGCATTCAGGCATCTGCAGGAATCAAGCTGCAGTCCTTGGGCCTGTAATTACAGGGGCTCCTGAAGTAAATTATAGCTATTTGTGTCTGGTTCCTCCCATCTGGACCACCCAGCTCGCCGGCCGAGCGAGAGCCGCCGCTCAGCCAGTCACCAGATGGAAGCTCCCTCTCTCTCTCTCTCTCTCTCTCTCTTTCTCTTTTTCTGCAGTTCTTAAAGAGACAGGCATGTAAATAGTTTCACAGCCAGAACTCGCCGCGGGCTGGAGAAGCGAGTGGAGGAAGCGTCGGCAGGAGCTGGAATACACATTTGAGGCCGGAGGGTTTTTGAACGTTCCTCCACTTCACTGATTTTGGGGATAAGCTTTCAGGAAACCGGCCGTCGCTGTGAACGACTGTTCCCGACCTGCCTTTACAAATCAGTCCAGACCCCGGGGAACACTTTACGAGTGTTTAAACTGATTCTGTGGTAAAAAATTCACTCGCTTTCACAAATTTCCTCCAAAATTTCTCCTAAACGCAGCGCTGGGTTTATGTCTTGTATGTATTGATATATTAGAAGATATTAAAATAAAATGCCGTTTTCGTCTGGAATGCTCAGACATAAACCCATATAACGCTGTAAAATCTATAATAGTGGAGGAAATTCTTTATCATTTTTGACTGGTGTTGTCTATTGAATCAGCAGCACCCCCCCCCCTTCACCCTCTCTCTCTCTCTCCCTCATTTTTCACATCCCTGGGGGTGACATCACCATCACAGGCCAATTATCCACCAGGAGGGTCCCACCATCGCTTCCCCGACATGTAAGGAAAACAAACTAACTTCAAAGCAGTTTACCCGCCACATGCCCGGACCCCCACGCCAACCACCACCCCCCACGCCAACCACCCCCCAACCCCCCCACCTCACACCAACCGCCTGCCACGCTGGAGACGCTGATCTGCACTAATATCAGCGCTAAGCAGCAGGTGAGCGAGGGGGTCAGGGCCGTGCTGGGGGGTGATGGGAGACGGGTTCGGGGACGGGGGTCTCTTTGGACAAAGACTGGAGGTCCTTCAGCCTCAGCAGGACAAATACTGTCCATCAGCCAATCAGCCATAACTATTAATCATCTAAAAAATGCAAATAATATATTTTATCAGACTTTCTTATTTCTGGGACAACATATCATCCAAATAAATAGTGTATTGTGACAGGCCTGTGTGTATAGTGTGTGTGTGTGTGTATGGTGTGTGTGTGTGTGGTGTGTGTGTGTGAGAGTGTGTAACAGTTGCGAGTGCAGTGGTGTGGAGCTGCTGTTCCTCTATTAGACCAGGCCACCTTCACAGTGTTGTGGGGAGATTAGTGGGATTAAGCTGAGGGTGAAAAGACCCACGCTGACTGGAGGAAGTTCTGAACTGAAGCTGAAAGAGACATTTTTACCTGATCCTGCCTCCAACACTACACACACACACACACACACACACACACACACCATGCACACACCATACAAACATGTACACCATGTATTATTGGAATTAGACGGGCTGATGATGAATTTTTAGGTTAGTTATTAAGTTATTAAGGACAGCGTCTCTGTCTCTGTTTAGACCTGGTCCGTGTTTTAAAGGCTCTCTACAGGTTTCAGGACGAGTTTTGAAGTTTTTAAATCAGAAAGTCATGAATGATCCTCCTGAATCAGCGGCTCCACCTCTGGGCTGCCGGAGGCGAGGCTGTTGTGAGGCTGAAAGCGGGGCTTTGTCGCTCTCACTTCGGCCCCCTTTTCAGATGTTTCCCAACAAACAGGAAAAACCTAAAGAGAGAAAACTCTCTCCACAAAAGCGACGCAGCCAACAGAGGCTCTTTCCCAGCGGCTGAAACAATACGGCCCAAAGAGAGCGACGCCTTCCTACCTTAACCTATAGAAACACAGCGCTTATTTATGTGTGAGAGAGTCCTGTACGAGCTGCTGTACGCTCTGCGCTATAGTACGGCTTTGTGTGCTAAGATTAGGGTCTTTTAAAATGTTTTAAAAGTGAAATAAAATAAAAAAGAAATCAAAATTTTATACAAAAAAAGGAAAAAAGAAAAGAAAGAAACTAAGCTCCTGTTTCCATCTATTCAGACCTGATACTTCTGTCAGCACTGACATAAATTTCCACTGGTTCTGGGATTTAGACCCTGGCCATTTCCATATGTATAGCCCGGCCTGTACTAATTATGCTAATCATCCCCAGTGTTGGCTGCTGTGGAAAAATGCCCACATTAGGCACTCCAGTGGCTGCTAATGCAGCTTAATGTGTAGTTGAAACATACATTCATCCGACGGTGAAAGCAAAATTTTTCCACATTGCTGCTCTCATTCAGGCTGGAAATGAATTTATTGAGCGCTGAGAACCATTTCTTTTCCCCGAAGGTCCAGGAAAATGTTTTTTCTTCCCTTGCTTTTCTCTAACCAGTGAGCCAAACTGTTTTTTGTGAGAAAAAGTTACCCCTCATAAGTTTTGCCAAGAAGTGACCAGTAGCTCCTTTTAGGGATCAAAGAAAGCTAATTTTATTGTGTGGATTTAAAAAAAGAAAAAACATGGGATACAACAGGGAAATAGGTGAAGAGGGTGAGAAAGAGAGAGAAAGTTTTGAAGAGGTTCTGGTTCTGGAATATGTAAAAACACCACTGTGGCCTTCAGAGTATAAAACGTAGCTTCTGTAATAAAAAGTAAGAAAATAAACCTGTTTAGCTTCAAACACAACAGCCAGCGAGCAGCTCTGAACTTCTCCACCATATCTCCACCGGACGCTCTAAAACACACTGAACAGAGGCTCAGTGGGGTCAGTGTGAATAAACTAGCATGCTAGCATTAGCGTGTTAGCATTAGCCTGGGTCTGTGGAGAAGCAGAGAGTGCTGTAGTGGAGTATTCAGCTCAGGAGCTGGGTGGTGGTGGTGGAGGGTGGAGGAGGGTCGGGGGGGTGAAATAAACATTTTGAACTGACCCAGGTTGACTCTGGTGGTGTTTGTTCTGTGGAGCGCTGAGGTCCGAGGCCCGGCAGCGTGGGGTTTATTTATGTAGCTGGAGCTGCTGTGGTCCCGCCATTCAGCTCCAATAACGCTCCATAGAGCGAACGGCACGGCTGTGTATTTTATAATGAATTATATCATTTACTGTGTACCCCCCCCCCCCCAACTACCCCAACTCCCCCAGTGTTTAGATAACTGCCCCGAACACAGAAACACCCACCACCCCACACACTAACCCCCTCCCCACCCTTTCACCAGGTCTCTGGGAGGCACCTTCTGTCCTGTAGGTGGACGGGGTTAATGGTGAACGAGTTCGGTGGACGTAACTGGTGTCCACAAACATTTGGACAAAACGTACAGTCATGTAATACCCCCCCTCCCCCAGCTCTCCAATTATCAATAACAAATTACTGATGATCCGTCGGCCCCTCGTTCTCCCCCTGCAGCCCTGTGATTAAAACAATATGGCCGCCGGCTCTGAGTTCCCTGGAATTCCACACGGCTGAACACGAGGCGCTAAAGGCTAAAGGCTAAAGGCTAAAGGTAGGGCTGATAAAACGCTCCCCCCCCCAACACTTCACCCATTACTCTGTTTTATTACTAGTCCCCCCCCCCCCACACACAGCTTTTTCTTTTTCCTGACAATGAAGACCAGATCACACTTTCCAAAAGATCTAATATACCTAATATACACTACACACACACACACACACTACATTTACATATATACATATACACTACATATTCATGTAAACATTGCATGAAAACACAAGTCCAGTAAAGAAAGTTTTTATGTTATAAAGTCGTATTTATTTAGTTTTAGTCCGGAAATGTTTAGAGTTTTGAGGGATTTTAAATCTCGATACTCTTAGAAGAAACAATGATATCAATATGATAAAATGTTAATAAATAAAGATTAGCTTTTTTAGCTTTTAAGATTTTTTTTGTAAAAGCGTGTTTAAATATTGTGATAGTCAGCCCGAGTTTCAGACTGTGTATCAGTTTATCTAACAGGTTCTAGTTTAGACTGAACTAAACGCTTGAGAACGCTGATATCACCAGATCCATTAAAATCCCTTTCCTTTGTCTGTATGACTTTTTTGTCAGTGTGTGTGTGTGTGTGTGTGTGTGTGTGAGAACTAACCTCTCCTTGTTACCAAACCACTTACTCCATTCAGTGTGGAGCAGCTTTGTGAATGGTCTATTGGGGGAAACAACGGCAGCAGAAACTTTAGGGAGACGTTCGGCCTCTTAAAGGCGCAGCGTCCTGCTCTCAGCCGGCCAGCGTCTCGCTCTTTAGCTCTGCTTTACATTAAAACACACGCGGGACCCTGCGGAGCGAGACGCCCATCAACACAACTACAGCACTAAATACCTTATTATACTTTATATCACTTATTAACTTATAATAAACCATAATTAAACTCTTATAACTTATATTATTACACATAGCTTTCATTACTATGTAATAAATGTGTTATAACAATCGTTATTACCCTGTCAGCTTGTTTGTGGCTTATTTATTACTGATAAATAAGCTTAATAATCATAATAACGAGTAGTTTATAGGGATAAAAGGGGATGTCTCAAATAAATCAGTAATAATTATAAAAGTTTTAAGCAGTGATGGCCTATAACCTTTGCAGTTAATCAGTTAAACAGGGCTAATATTACACCTTCTGTATAAATTTAAAGCACTAATAATATTCCTGATATGATCAGAAATCTATATTACATATATTACGTATATTACAATAACAGAAATAAAATAAATATAGATAAATAAAACGATATGATAAAATCTTCGTATTGCTCAGCTGCAGTGAGAAGTTACTAAAACCTGATTTATGATCTACTTAACCCGACTCCAGCGGCTCTCTGTGGAAGTATGTTCGTGTGTGAGAGTGTGTGTGTGTGAGTGTGTGTGTGTGTGTGTGTGTGAGTGTGTGAGTGTGTGTTTGAGTGTGTGTGTGTGTGTAACAGGTGGGCAAACTTCAGCTGTATTGCTTTTTTTCTGCTGGCTGGAGGAAAGGGGGTGCCTTTATTGTTGAATGGAATCCAAGAATAGTTAAGGACCACACAGCGAGCAGAGGGGAGGGTGTGTGTGTGTGTGGGGTGTGTGTGTGTGTGGGGTGTGTGTGTGTGGTGTGTGAGGGGGGTAAGGGGGCAGGGGGGAGGGGTCAGTGCTTCTAAGATGGCTAACGATTCACACACACACACACACACACACACACACACACACACACACACACACACACACACACACACACACAGCCCATCTGTGCAGGGGATCAGCAGCACGGCTGAAGCCTAGGAGGGCTTAGAAGGAATTTTTCAGTGTGAAAACTAAATAAAGATGCTCCGAAAAACGCAGAGATAAGCGAGGCGTGCAGACGGACGTCAGGCGGGACGGGGGGACGGTGGGGGACGTTGGGGGGTTTTAGAAAAATAAAGGTAAAGGCAGGGCTGTGAACAATAGCGCCTGATAGGCTGAGGACAGAACAAGAGCCGGCCTGCTCGCTCTGGAAGAAGAAGGAAGGAGAACGCTACTTAAGCGTGACAGGAGCAGATATGGAATTCCTGAGGAGCTCAAAGACCCGGCACAGCGACTCTGCACCCGGCAACCGCACACCCGGCAGCCGCACACCCGGCACTGAATTCTTGCATTTCGGTGGTCCTGCTGCCTGTCAGCTCGTTTGGGGAGTAATAAATGGAGGAAGCTTCTCCAGAAATAGACTGGGGAGCAGAAGGGCCGGTGGACGAGGTCAAATGGTGAAGCGGCCCTCTGTCATTTTCTTCTGAGACCCCCCACAACCTGACCCCACACCACACACCAGACTTCCAAACACCACACTTCCACACACCAGAGCTCCAGCCCGAGGTCCGCACTCTCAAAACAGGGACCTGATGCTCCTCAGCCTCAGCAGTTCTGAGAAACCTGTGGCTGGGAACTAAAGCTGGGCAATATGACAATATTTTATTATTTATTGTATCGTCTCAAATAAACAGTTTATCATGTTATTATTTAGTATATTTACTATACTAAGTACTAAGTTTGAATAACAGTGTTTTATCATTAACATGCCTTCAAATATCGTAATACAGTTTCGTGACCATATTGACCAGCCCTATATAGAACGCTTTACATCAGACTTCCAATAAAAAACGACTCAAAATTGAGATGAAAAATTTAATTCTGGCACCTCTGCTATAAACAGAGAAGTGTGAATCACTGGCCCAACCAATCAACCAATCAATTAATCATCCAGTCAACCAATCAACTAATCAACCAATCAAACAAAGCCAAGATTTGTAAGAACTCAAAGCACAGAGCCAGGTGACTCCAGAACCAGTTTTACAGCAGAACCAACAGCATCAATAATCATCAGCAAGAACCATTAAAACCCACTCAAATAAGTTCTGACCCACAGAGTAAAGAACAGAACCATAGACTCACCTTCCACCCACAGCTGCTCGATATCCGTCTCGATGGCGGCGACTCGCAGTCCGACCGATAGAGCGCCGAACACCAGCAGCCCAATGAACAGTACTTTTCCGCAGTGTCGCTGGATATGGCAACCCAGAGTAAAGAGCAGAGCCTGGAACCTGGCCCGGATCCACACCGGCGCTCTCTGCCCCGCAGCTTTCCCCTGAACACAACAGAGAAACACTCATCAGCGCAGAAACCACGTATCGGATCAGCACCGGCGCTGACCAGCCGCAGAGTTTATCATCCCGCTTCAGTCTGTCACTGACTTCATATACCAAACACATTTATTCATTACTGACGCAGTTTATAAGCAGTTACTAAAATATAATAATGACTGTAGTTATGACCATTATAATTGTCTATTTATGAACCATTGAAAAGTTTAATTAAAATTAAAATACTACTTATTATGGTTAAAGGGGTTAAAATTAAACGATGAACTTGTGTTACTTATTTTACTCTAAAAACGAGACATCAGGTGGTCTTCGAAAACAAGCAAAAGCTTATAAATAGTTAATAAAGACTTAATAAAGAGTTAATAAATCACTGTACTATTTCTCTGCATCAGATCCCCACAGTGTTGAGGAATCTGTGCTTTAAGAGGTTTACGCATTACTTCACAAACGGTTCGGCCCAAACCCGAGCGCCGGGACGTGCTGCCCTATCTCTTATTAATCCGCGCTGACCTGTGTGAACGGCTGAAACCGATCCAAGAGCCGGACTTTATTACATAACTCTCCAGCTGGAATGCTGAGTCTCCACTGGCAGGCTGAGAACAGCATGGTTGATGGAACCCCGGCAGATACTGAAGCCTCTTTCCTGCACGGCACCGGGCCGCCTCTCCGCCGGGCCGGCCTCCAGTGCCCGCCCTGCTATTTGGCTCACAGGAAAAAGGAAATGTTGATTTTGAAACTATCCAGTTTCACGTGCCAAACGATTCAGACGTCACAGCGTGATGCGGACCACACACGAGCACGCCGGCGGTTTACACGGCAGGAACCTTCATTAGGAGCAGCCAGGCTTAAAAGATTCATTCAGGAAACTTGACAAGTTGCTTAAACGGACCGACCACAGTCCAAAACAGCCAGAAATACAGCACACTGTAGCCCAATCACCGCTTTATCTGAGATTCTCAATATACGGCTTCTATACGTCGTTTTTTAGAGGTTTTTATTACAGAACGAACAGAACAACGATGATCTTTAGCTGAATAACTAAGAATACAGTGCAGCACTGTGAACTGAGACAACATATTTTCATACAAAACATCAATAAAACAAGACTTAAGGATATTTTCACATGCAAACATTTAAACATTTAGACAAAACACTGGTGTCTTTTATTTATAATCTTGTGATTTAAAAAGAAAAATAACTAAAATAAAGCTATTAAATCCAACATTAACTAATATATTATTACACATTTATAATAATATTACTAATAGTACTAAGTGTATAGAACACAGTCTACTGTCCAACAACTGCCTACAAACATCTGAACTCTTTAACTCTACAACTTTATAACTTTATAATTTTCTAACTCTATTACTCTACAACACTAAAACTCTAAAGCTTTAAAACTTTAAAACTCTGTACCTCTAGAACTCTATACCAACAATCTGTGCACTCCTCCAGCTCACTATGCAGCACACTGCAGCACTTTCCTGCTTTCTCTCAGTCTTTACACAAAACAAATCCAAATACAAACACATATATTTATATCCATATGCACACATATATACATTTACATATAAACACACACAAACATACTATATACTATATACAAACATCTGTCTGGCTGCACTGTGAGGCCATAATGAATGGAGACACTCAGGACCACACACACACTCCCTCACTACTTCAACAAAACCCTGTCTATCAACACCACCTCCCAATACTCTCTATACTCTCTATACTCTCTATACTCTCTATATACTCTCTGCGTTCTATAATCTCTATACTTCTAATCCTTTTATTACTCTATACATTCTATACATTATACTCTCTATACTATATTTGTATTTTATACACTATAATCCAGGTCATACTAATTTAAACGAAACATGAACCTTCAAACTCAATCAGACCAGCTGGAGTTGGGTGGTTTAGCTGGTATACTAGCCAAACTAAAATAGACCAAGCTGAACTTTCACCAATTTCACCAAACTTGACACTACTGGTCATCAAACAGCAAGACCAAAATCACCAGGTAAAGCATGACCAACACTTCCAGTAAACTCTACAGCACACCCTGCTCAGGAGCTGGTTACCCGGGTATGTTTGCAGGGTTTATAGGGTATGTTTGGTCCAGATCAACAACTTTTTAAACGTATCAAACATCAACACTAAACTAGACCAACTAAACCGGATCAGTTATGAGCCGGAACCGGTCTCGGACTGTGGGTTTTACACTCCACTGGAAGTTCTGAAAGTTCCCCACCGCTCCCAAACATAACCCCGTAACTCCGTTCATCACCTTGTTGAAGTGGTTGAGTGCGAGCGCGGCGTGGCGGCGGGTGTCCGCGCGGGGCTGCCGTGGGTCGTTAGACGGAGGCGCGCGCTCGTAGTCCGGGGGAGGGTCTCGCGGCTCCGCGGCCATAGTCCACGCGGGGAGACGGGGAGCTGGGAGCGCGCGCTTCACTCTTCTCCTGCTGCTGCTGTCCGCGAGCCGAAATCCAGCGGCACCATCCCAACATCATGCGCCCCGGTCTGCGCGCGCCTACCGCTCTTCATCCGCCCGGTCTCGGTCCTGTCCGCGCGCAGTGCACAGTGCGTGTAGAGAGTAGAGTGTGCGCGCGCGTGTGTGTACGGTGTGTGTGTGTTGAGTCGTGTGTAGAGCGGGGCGGCGGTGTATTCCCGTGCCCGTGCTGGCACCGTGTGTCTCGCGCTGCTCCGAGGCTCCGTCTGAAGAAGGGGGCCCGAGCGCGGCCGCTGATTGGCTGAGAGACAGAAAGAGAGAGAAGAGGGGGGAGAGAAAGAGGGGGAGAGACCACCCAGGCAGCGGAGAGGGAGAGAGAGAGAGAGAGGGGAGGAGGAGGGGTGGAAAGAGAGAGATGGGGGTTGGAGAGGAGAGGGAGGGGCTGAGTTCAGGACTGGAGCTGATCAGCTGATCTGAGATCAGTTCTGTTTAAAAGTATTAAGAGTATATTTACAGTACAGTAATTATCAGACCTGCATAAACAGATAAAAGTGCTCTAAAATAGTGATTTCAGTAGAAGTTTCACAAATAAAAGTACAAAAGTATTTAACGTTTTTTGTATTTAAGTACTGCGAATAGTTTATAGTATATTGTAGTACTGAAGTACTGAGAGTACAGTAATTAGTTATTAGTGTAATTATTACAGAAAGCAGTGTAATGTTAGCAGTGCTAAAGTTAGAGCGAGAGCAGCGATATCTTCTTATTAGATTTAGTGATAATTTTTATAATTTTTATAAACGAGTAACAATGCAGCATACAGCATTTTAGTACTTAAGTACAGTAGTGTACTTTTACTTTGCAGTACCTCAATATTACAATTTACTATGAACAACTCAGTACTTAAGTACAAAAATGATGAATACTTTAGAACTTCTACTTAAATGTGGAGCTTAAAGAAACTTCAACTTCTACTGAAATCATTATTTTATAGAGCACTTTTATCTGTTTATACAGGTCTGATAATTACTGTACTGTACTGTAAATATACTCTTAATACTCTTTAATCAGAACTGATCTCAGATCAGCTAATCAGCTCTAGTTCTGAGCACAGCTCCTCTCTGTAAGCAGACTGATGGGGGTCTGGCTCGAGGTCTGGAGGTCTTGAGTAAATAAACTGTGGAGATGAGTGAGCTCTGTCCAGAAACCCGCCATCACATTCCCTCTAAACATAAACAATCCCGCCGCCACCGGCCCCGGCACACCCGCCACCTGACCCGCCACACACATCAGCTGACCTGGCACACCCGCCACCTGACCTAGCACCCCCATCACCGGCCCCGGCACACCCGTCACCTAAACCGGCAGCAGCATGGCTTTATGTTTAACTGATCCTAAACAGCCTCTTATTCCCCCTGAATCACTGCAGCACAAACCTCCTGCCCTGGTCTGAGTGCGAGCTGACACAAACAAACACCATCAATTCGATTTAATTTAATTTTGTTCATTTTCTTTCACTTTCATTCCTTTTTTATTTCAATTTCATTCACTTTCATTCGTTTTCATTCACTTTAAATCGATTTCATTCACTTTTATTCGATTTTATCCAACTTAATTCACTTTAATTCACATTGATTCATTTGCTTTGATTCATTGTTTATGCATCCATGAAGATTCTTACAGACGTTGGAGCTGAAGCTTCGTCTCTATTCCCAGTCTAACATTAATCTTTACCCCCAGCACTCTCCCACTCCTACAGTCTTTATGATATTCTGAATTGATTTAAGTGAAAATTTAAAAAGGGTAAGACCACTAGGGATTCAACAAATATTTGGCAACCAAACATATTTGACAAAAATTCGGGCATAGACAAAACGTTTTTCATCCAAACCAGTGAAAAGAACAAATAGTTTTAAATATGTTAAAATATATGGTAATACTTTATTAAAGGGTGCTAAATAGAGTCTTAATAACACATTTATAAACAAATGAATAATTTATTGTATTGGGGCGTGTGTTTAGGTGTGTATTGTGACGTGTTGTGGCGTATATTGTGATGTATACTGTAGCGGAGTGGTGAGGCGTATATTATAATATATATTGTAGTGGTGTGTTTGTACATGTAGGGATTGTGAGGGTCCAGCAGCACTGAAAGAAGAGTGCTTGCCCCCCACAGACAGAGATAAGATTAATTTTTTTATTTATTAGAATTACCATTTATTAAGATTATTAACACTGTACATGGTCACTGATATGCAAAAACCTCTTATCTCCACAATGCAAGTCCACTTTAAAAAAAGAAAAAATACTTTTTTTAAAATCAATTTCTATAGATCCATTCATCAATAAATTCTGTAGAATAAAAAAGAAAAAGTGCAAAAATGGCGGGACGTGGGTTTCCTGTTCACTGTCTGATAGTGATGATTTATGATTACTGTATTTCACTATTGACGTATGATTACTGACACTGAGCACGGCCCGAGCCCAACTCCAGCCCGAACGCCACGGGTACGTGATGATCTTAAAAATGATCTTACATCACCTGTAAATAAATCAACAGTTAATTAAAAAAAAATCTGTAGGAGGAAGAGAATCCAACATGGCCACCCTGCACCTCAGCAGCAGCAGCATTAATGCAGTAAATTATCACTATTAGTGTCTCATATAATCAGTCCTACACTCAGTCCTGTAGCACCTCTGTCTGTTTGGATGTATTAAATACGGCTTAATGTCGCCGTAAATCAACGTGCGACAGAGATCACCATTACTGACCTACTGCTGCTATCTGGGTAACTTCTCCCGCCAGAACCAGAACAGCCAAAACATAAAGAACAAACAAACGAGGAAGAAACTGATCGTAGTTTACTCCCACAATAAGAGAGAGAGAGAGAGAGAGGGAGTAGAGTGGTGGAGAGAGAGTGAGGTAGAGAGAGTGATAGAGTGATGGTGAGGGTCTCAGTGGGTGGTCCGTTGTAGTGTGTAGATGTAGTGAGCTGTATTGTGGTGACCAGTGCTCTCTCTCTCTACCGGTTATAAAGAGCCAATCAGATCCACCGCCTTCACCAGCACTCACTTCTTTACCCACCAAACCCCGCCTCCAACCAGTGTCCTGAAAACACCTCCAGCATCTCAAACTGCAAAACCATCACCTTCTGTTCATCAGAGGTTTTATTTACTCACAATATTTTTGTATTTTCACATTTTCCAAACTGTGGAAATCATCATGCTCTAAAAACGCTCCGGAGCATTTTTAATTACAGCAAATATTAAACACTTCAGTTCAGTATATATTGTGTAAACTGTACACAACATTTTTTCTTACTTAAACAACCAAATCAAACTAAAATAAATACCCCATTTTTTATCTGATGTTTGAGGCTGAAAGATTTATATAACTTTCGATTTTGTTGCTGCCATGAAAAAAACAAATGTGCTCAAAGTTATTGATGAATTCAGAGATTTTTTGAAACATTTCTATTCTACTGAAAAGCTTTTTTTGTTCTATATTTTTTGTTAAATTTATTTTGTCTCCTTTAATCCTTTATTCCTGAAATTAGTTTTTAAGTGTCAGATTTACACAGACATATAGACTAAATATACTGCCCATAAATTACCATGTTATCAGCATATATTACATTATTTACATCATCTGTTTGTATATGATATTTCTTACAGGAAGAATTTCATAAATTGGAAAAAAGGGTAATTTGGTATTTAAAACACCAAGACTGCAGTAAAAAATAGAGAATAAAAACAGACGACTGAGGTAAATAAATTCAGATTTATTTGGACACATTCAGTAAAAACCGGCAGGTTCAGGGAGAAGAACCAAGATCTTCTTCTCTTCTGGTGGTGCTTCTATCAGATCCACCGGTTCCATCAGGTTCTCCACCCACAGGTTCTAGATCTCCATCAGCTGATCCGACCCAACGATCACGTCATTGGTTCTTTCAGCTGCAGGAAAAGAGAAAATAAACGCTGAGTAAAAGAAGCTGCAGGAACTGAGCGGGACACAGACGGGAGGAGGTGATGATGGTGATGATTGTGATGGTGGTGATGATGGTGATTGTGATGGTGGTGATGATGGTGATTGTGATGGTAGTGATGGTGATGATGGTGGTGATTGTGATGGTGGTGATGGTGATGATGGTGGTGATTGTGATGGTGGTGATGATGGTGGTGATTGTGATGATGGTGATTGTGGTGGTGGTGATTGTGATGGTGGTGATTGTGATGGTGGTGATGATGGTGATTGTGATGGTGGTGATGATGGTGATGATGGTGATTGTGGTGATTGTGATGGTGGTGATGATGGTGATTGTGATGGTGATGATGATGATGGTGGTGATTGTGATGGTGGTGATGGTGATTGTGATGATGGTGGTGATTGTGATGGTGGTGATGATGGTGGTGATTGTGATGGTGATGATGGTGATTGTGGTGGGGGTGATTGTGATGGTGGTGATTGTGATGGTGGTGATTGTGATGGTGGTGATGATGGTGGTGATTGTGATGGTGATGATGGTGATTGTGGTGGGGGTGATTGTGATGGTGGTGATTGTGATGGTGGTGATGATGGTGGTGGTGATTGTGATGGTGGTGATTGTGATGGTGATGGTGGTGGTGATTGTGATGGTGGTGATGGTGATTGTGATGATGGTGATTGTGATGATGTTGATGGTGATGGTGGTGATGATGGTGGTGATGATGATGAGGAGTGGAGGAGTGAAGGAGTGGAGGAGTGGAGGAGTGAAGGAGAGGAGGAGTGAAGGAGTGGAGGAGAGGAGGAGTGAAGGAGAGGAGGAGTGAAGGAGTGGAGGAGAGGAGGAGTGGAGGAGTGAAGGAGTGGAGGAGTGGAGGAGAGGAGGAGGACTCCAGGGGAAACCTGTGAAGCTCTGGTGAACTCCTGTGCAGATCTGCTGAGACTCTTAATGGAACGCTATAGCTGTGCTACGCTAACACATGCTAACCAGCATTTAAGGGTAAACAGCACAGAAACAGCATGTGTGTGTGAGTGTGTGTAACTGTGTGTGTGTGTGTGGTCAGGTTTAAGCGTGAGGTTGATGGACGCTGGCTGTGTGGGACCACCGTGAAGAGCGTCTGCAGGCTTTTAGAGCTCCAATCACTCAGCAGCTAGTTAAACAGGCTTACTAGCGCGATTAGCTTAGCGCCGCTGTTAACAGTGAAGCACTGCTGAGAGCTAAACCTCCACAGCTGCTCACACTCAACTCAAACAACACTAATCACGCTGTACCAAACTGTACCGCACACTACCACACACTACCAGCACTGTACCGCACACTACCAGCACTGTACAACATGGTACCGCACCGTTCATACCCTCACCAAGAGTACCATCGAAGAATACAGCCACCCCCACATCACCCAAACCACACACTCTGAGATTTCTTTTTTTTATTGTGTATTATTCTTCTCAGCGAGCCACTATTACACCTCACTACCATCTTTATATTTCACACTAAATTTACACAATAGAAATACAGAAATAATAATCTACACATTTCTGTTCCCAGCTGTTACTGATCATACGTAACCTAGGATTTTTTAGCAACACTTTAGAGATTATTTTTAAAGGAATAAAATGATTTCCTCAGATATTATTTAAGGTTATCTGTGAGGGAGGGTGAGGTTGATGTTTAACAGGCTGGTGGAGCTTTGAACTGGTTTCTTAGCTTTTGAATGAAAGTGTTTTATTTGTGTGTTTTATTTGTGTGTGTGTGTGTGGGGGGGGGGGGGGGGTTATTCTATGCAGCTTTGAGCTTTTTCTTTCTCTCATTTTTTTAATAATACGTTACATTAGTGTGCTCAGGGTTTCTCAAGGATACGTCTGAACTGTGGTCGCATACAGAGTGTGTGTGTGTGTGTGTGTGTGTGTGTGTCCTGTGTGGGGAAGTACAGGGGTCTAGCTTGTAATTTGGGATTTCTGGGAGCACTTCAATAAGCCCCGCTCTGTTCGGAGGTTCTGGCTGACTAATCGGGTCCAGCTCACCACCGACTACGGAAAAGGAGGGGGGGGGGGGGGGGGGTGAAAAAGTGGGGGGAGGAAAAAATTGTGTGTGTGCAGTGTGTGTGTATATTTGTGTGTGTATATATGTGTGTGTGTGTGTGGTTGCTGAGGCACCAACACCCTGTTGTTCAGTCAATTAGTCCAGGCAGCCTCTGGACATCTTAAGGCCTGAGGCTCCGTCACTGACGACGAGGTTAGAGACCACCCGGAATACAACAGCCCCTCACACACACACACACACACACACCTCACAGCGTGATCTAAGACTGAAGGGATTAAGAATATTATAAAAAATAAAGCTCAATTGTACACAAGCTTAGGTTTTAATACGCTATTAAAACAGATTATAAGACAAGCCCTACACACACACACACTCACTCACACACACACTCACTCTCACACACACACACACACACACACACACACAGCACGCACACACACAGCACGCACACAATGACAAGAAAGGCAGACATGACTGTGCAAGTGTATACAAAAACACACACAAAACCAGGGGTTTATATGCACGCCGGGGCTGTACAGTACAGTGTGTGTGTGCGCGCGTGCAGTGTGTGTGTGTGTGTGTGTGTGCGTGTGTGTTATACCCTCACCCTCTGCCTCGATGCGCTGGCCGCTTCCCACCAGGCAGTATTTGATGTCAGCGCCTCGTCCAATCACAGCGTTGTTACAGATGACGCTGCCCTGAATATTACACCTGCAGAAAATATAATATAAATATAATTCATAAAACAAATATATCAATATTACAGCAGAACAGAGACCAGGGCGGAAGAGTCAAGAAATATACAAAAACAATACAACACAAAACAATATACTAAATATTAATCTAAAAAAACAATAAGACTGCACTAAATGGTTCCCAGTATGTGTTAACAGTAAATAAACAGCAAATAAACAGCAAATAAACAGCAAATAAACAGTAAATAAACAGTAAATAAACAGTATTAATAGTGTATATGGTGACGGTAAACAGACTGTTATACACATAGAAAACAGGGATATTACAAAAATCTAATTTCATGTGAGAAATGAATCTGAACACAGTGTAGATTCAGCAGAAATCAGATTCATGCTGTCAGTGTGAACACAGGTCAATATAACCAGTTTCTTTAATCCATTGAATAATCTCTATACAGAACAGAGGGCAGGAGGCAGATAGGGGGTATAAAACGCTCCATCCTGCTGGTTCTGCAGCTCCTGGTTCTGGTCCTGATTTCTAGTACAGTGGCTTGCAAAAGAATTCATACCTCTTGAACTTTTTTTATTTGTCTCCTTACAACCACAAACTTTAATGTATTTTATTAAAATTTTAAGATTTTGATGAATCAACACAAAGTAGCACGTAATTGTGAAGACGAATAACAATGATTTATGATTTACAAAATTTTAATCAAATAAAAATCTGAAAAAAAAATAGATTAGTAATTAGTAGCTCCTCCTTTCTCTGCAGTTACAGCTGCAGGTGTTTTGGGGTTTGTCTCTACCAGCTTTGATCATCTAGAGACAGATTAATTTTTTCTCCATTTTTCTTTATAGATCAGCTGAAGATCAGTCAGGTTGGATGGAGAGTGTTGGTCTGTGAACAGCAGTTTTTATGTCTCTCCACAGAAGATCAATGAGATTTAGGTCTTTAGGACTTTAACTGGATCATTCTAACACATGAATATTCTCTGATCTAAATCATTATAGCTCCACTGTAGCTCTGGCTGTATGTTTAGGGTCATCGTCTTGCCGGAAGGTGAATCTCCTTCCCAGTCTTAAGTCTTTTACATCCCCACACACACAACAGAAAGAAAAAACAATGCAAAAAAATACACACACAAACACAAGAACACACAAAAACACACACAGCGCTCGGAGCTGCTTGCTGTTTACGGCACAGTAAGAATAATATTTATCTGGATCACTTTGGCACCATAAAGCCGTGTTTACTCAGGCTGATGTTTACTCGCCACGCCGAGGCCAAGCCTGGCTTTCTTCTGCTCTCGCTCGCCCGGTCCCTCACGCTCGCTCTCCGCAGAACACACACTTCTCCCACAGCCCCGAGCTTTCATGTCTCTGCACTAATTGCACAGCTGAGGGTCTCGCCCCCCCGGCAGGGAACCTGATCCAGTTTTCCACAGGTCTGTTTTATTTTCCTTACGCCACCATTAGCATTTATATTAAAAACAACAGCAGCAGCGCCGGCGCTCGCCGTGCCAGGAGAACCCTCCGCCGGTGTCAGAACCGGTTCTGCTGCAGCGCCGGTGAAGCAGAACATCAAGAGGAAAGAGTGTTTCACACTTCCCGTTAGCCACGCCCACCCCATCACCAACCACAAACCAGAGGCAGCCCCGCCCCTCCGCAGAGGACCCAGTGTGTGTGTGTGTGTGTGTGTGTCCTGGTGAAACCTGGTATTCTGGAAGAGTAAATGATATAAAGAGTGAGAAGGGGGAGGGGCTAAAGTAAAGAGAAGAACAGAGAGAAAATAGACCAAAAATTAACAACAGAAATATTCAGTCAAAAATAAGATAAAAGACCAAATTCTTTATTCCTAACAGTAATTCAATAAAGTAATAGTGCAGCGATTCCTCTAACACGAGGATTTATTAAAGCAGTGGAGGCACTTTACTCTCTCTCTCACAAACAGCACTTTCACCACCACTCTCCACTATTATACACAACCTTTACACACACGATTACACACCTCATCCCTCACTATACACCCCGAGAGACTGTGGGTAACACCAGACCTCACCATTACATCACTATAGCCCAGCATACCTCACTATACCTCAAATACTATACACTGTATCTCACCACACCTCACCATACCTTACATACCACCCAATCATACTATACCTTACCCTACCTCACCATACCTCAAATACCTTTACTATACTACACCTCACCATTACACACTTCACCATACTTCAAATACTCTACTGTACCTCACCATTCCTCACTAGACCCCACTGTATCTCGTCATACCTCAACATACCTCACATATCCAATCATACCATACCTCACTCTACCATACTATACCCTATCTTACATACCTCACTATACCTCACTATTGCTCACTGCAGTGTGAAGATTCAGAGTGATAAAGTGACAGAGAGACAGAAAACATTAATGAAAGAGGGAGAGACACTTAGTGGAAGAAAGAGAGAGAGAGAGAGTGTGGGGGGGTGTATGGGGGGTAGGGGGCGGAGACTGATGGGAGATTACAGGGATTGGAGGTTTAAACAGAGAGAGAGAGAGAGAGAGAGAGAGAGAGAGACCACCAAAGAAGTGGTGCTGAAATACCACTAATTACTGACAGTGTTCCTCAGTGTGAGCCCCCACTCTACACACACACACACACACACACACACACACACACACACTCTGCCCCCCCAGCCCAAAGCCCCGGCGCTCTGTAAACAAGCTCTCCGACGTGCAAACAAAAGGCCCAGAAACGCGAGAGCTCCTCTTACATCACTAATCCCCTCTTACATTTTTATCATTCTGAAAGAATTGCTGTTTCTTTCTCTCCGTTCTTTTCACCAGCGTTTTACACCAGCGCTGATCCGACACGAGGGTCTCTGTGCTGAAACCGGCGGCTGGAGGAGAAAGAGGTTCTGGATTTTCACTAAAGTCACTCAGTTCACTCCAAGTGTAGATCAGGGATCTGTGCTGTTATCCACTACGCTGCTCAACAGCAAACGAGTTCATCATTTACCCAAATGATCAACAAACCGGCTCTCGCAAACCGGCTCTCGCAAACCGGCCCAAACCAGTAAATAAAGAAACGGACGGGGTTCAGTGAGAGCTGGTGTGTGAGAGCTGGTTTGTGAGAGCTGGTGTGTGAGAGCTGGTGTGTGAGAGCTGGTTTGTGAGAGCTGGTTTGTGAGAGCTGGTTTGTGAGAGCTGGTGTGTGAGAGCTGGTGTGTGAGAGCTGGTGTGTGAGAGCTGGTGTGTGAGAGCTGGTTTGTGAGAGCTGGTTTGTGAGAGCTGGTGTGTGAGAGCTGGTGTGTGAGAGCTGGTGTGTGAGAGCTGGTTTGTGAGAGCTGGTTTGTGAGAGCTGGTTTGTGAGAGCTGGTGTGTGAGAGCTGGTTTGTGAGAGCTGGTTTGTGAGAGCTGGTGTGTGAGAGCTGGTGTGTGAGAGCTGGTGTGTGAGAGCTGGTGTGTGAGATCTGGTTTGTGAGAGCTGGTGTGTGAGAGCTGGTTTGTGAGAGCTGGTTTGTGAGAGCTGGTTTGTGAGAGCTGGTTTGTGAGAGCTGGTGTGTGAGAGCTGGTTTGTGAGAGCTGGTTTGTGAGAGCTGGTTTGTGAGAGCTGGTTTGTGAGAGCTGGTGTGTGAGAGCTGGTTTGTGAGAGCTGGTTTGTGAGAGCTGGTTTGTGAGAGCTGGTTTGTGAGAGCTGGTTTGTGAGAGCTGGTTTTGCTGGTTTAGAGAGTTTTTGAGTGATAGGGCTGTGGTGATATATATTTATTAATCTGGGTCAATATGATATAATTCTGATATGAATATAAACACTATAAAAGCTAATTTTTGAAATTGCCATAAATGGTATTGTTTTAGTTTGTGATACATTACTGATACATAGCATCAAATACACTGTTTATATTTCTTAAATAATTTATAAATAATAAAAGTAAATATAGGATTAATATTAATAAATGTAACAGACGCTGGTTTAGTTTGGGACGGTGTTCGGGAGCAGAGGGAGGCTCTTGTTTCTCCATTCATCACCGGTTCTGGATGTTTGCTGAGATCAGTGGTCTGTTCAGGGTCAGCGAGCTCCTTCAGACGTCCCACAACAGAAGATTCTGTTTTTTCTCACCACAATAAAACACACAGACCCCCCCGTCCCCTGTCCCCCCACCCCGTCCCGTCCCCCCGTCCCGTCTCTGTTCCAGGACCTGTCTCAGACCTCCACGCCTCTCCACTGAGGAACCAGAACTCTGGAGCTCCGACTGAAGTTCAGACCAGAGCATCTCATGATAACAGTGATTTTACTGTGATACTAAATATATATCACAATACAATCCTCTATAATACATCACAGCATTGTGTTACTAAAGAGGCAAAAATAATATTCATATTTTTCAGTTTAATCACTTTTTATTTCCTGTGATGCTTCTGTCCTGTTAAACAGGGTGGAGAATCTTTTCTTCTGTTTAAAATATAGATTTATATTTACTAAACTTATAATAATTACTGTGATATTTTACTGTGAGAGGGTGAACTAACGCTCAAACTGTATCTCTTTAATCTCAGTATTAATATAAGAAATATTAAGATTATTATTATCGATTTCCTGTGTTCTAATTATCTTCCATAAACAATATTAGGATAAAAGTAACTTCTCTGACTGACTGAGGAAGAAATAGCTGCACTTAGACACATCTAAAATCAGCGTTTCCTTCATTACACTACAATAATAATAATAATAATAATGAATAATTAGCCCTACCCCTCTTCTATAGTGACGCTGTTCATGATGATGGAGTTGGTGATTTTTACTTTCTCCTTCACGATGGTGGAAGCTCCGATGGTGGAGCGTTTGATGGATGTTTTGTCTGCTATGTGGCAGGAAGCTCCAATAATGCTGTCACCTCCAACCTGCAGAAGAGCAGAACACTGTTTTATATTACAGGATTTAGATTTGGAGAAAAACTATAAACAACACGTTTTTATCAGGAAACTTTAAATTAAATTTAATAGATGTTCAATTAGAGACTAGTTCTAAAAAAATTTAATTAGCAAAAAGTCTTTTTCAGTGTTCGGTCTTTTTACTG
>NC_064415.1:59205000-59215000 GCF_023375975.1 Astyanax mexicanus | reverse complement strand
GAACAGGAACTTTATTATCATTTAATACCAAATATCAATTAACTCTGATCAAATAAACACGATTAAACCAAAACCACCAGCTCTGGAAACCAGGGCAAGAATGTGATCAATAACAGTGAGAATCACAATACAAGTCTCACAATACTATTAATCACAATACATTTCCCACCATAACGATCGTATAATCACAATACTCGATATATCACAATACAATATTCTCTTTGATACTTCACAGCTGAAGAGGATAAAATATTTCTAAATAATCAAATACCCGAAATTAAGGATTTATTGGTGTTTGAGATTATAGCACCACCATATGGAGTAATGACGCAGTAAGGGGGGCGGAGCTTAGGGATTTTAAAGCTTTTTTTAATAAATATATTTATATTAGACAGCACGTATAAGTAACGTGTCACAAATAAAAGCGATAATATCGAGACACTGAACTCCTGTACAGAGAAACCTGCGGGACGAAGCTTCAGATCTACAGGACCTGTACCGCAGGACAATCTGCTGCTCCGCTGAATAAAGACCCGCCGGAGAGACGAGCGCTCCTGTATTTCTCTTAACAACAGTCACAACAAACGCAGGTTTACAAGACGAGAGAGCGGATGACGCGAGAGCCATGTGAACGAGAGGGGGGTCCAACCGCCTCCATAAACACTGCGCTCGGGCCCAGCCTGTGCATATATAAGTGTGTTTAGTGTGAGCGAGTGCAGGCGTGGAGGGGAAGCCGGTGATAAATCCGCTCTCTGTGCTCATTGTTTCTGTTTGAGTGTCTGGATCCCATCTGCTCTGCCCATCTCAGACCTGCGGATAAATAAACCGAGCGCAGAGAGAGAGAGAGAGAGAGAGAGAGAGAGAGAGAGAGAGAGAGAGAGAGAGAGAGAGAGAGAGAGAGAAATGAGACAGAAATGAGAAAGAAATATACAGATCACTATACAGATCTGATCACTATACTGAGCTGATCACTACACTGATCTGATCACTATACAGATCTGATCACTATACTGGGCTGATCACTATACAGATCTGATCACTATACTGGGCTGATCACTATACAGATCTGATCACTATACTGGGCTGATCACTATACAGATCTGATCACTATACAGATCTGATCACTATACAGATCTGATCACTATACAGATCTGATCACTATACTGGGCTGATCACTATACAGATCTGATCACTATACAGATCTGATCACTATACTGGGCTGATCACTATACAGATCTGATCACTATACAGATCTGATCACTATACTGGGCTGATCACTATACAGATCTGATCACTATACTGGGCTGATCACTATACAGATCTGATCACTATACAGATCTGATCACTATACTGGGCTGATCACTATACAGATCTGATCACTATACAGATCTGATCACTATACTGGGCTGATCACTATACAGATCTGATCACTATACAGATCTGATCACTATACAGAGCTGATCACTATACTGGGCTGATCACTATACAGATCTGATCACTATACAGAGCTGATCACTATACAGATCTGATCACTATACTGGGCTGATCACTATACAGAGCTGATCACTATACAGAGCTGATCACTATACTGGGCTGATTACTATACAGATCTGATCACTATACTGGGCTGATCACTATACAGATCTGATCACTATACTGGGCTGATCACTATACAGATCTGATCACTATACTGGGCTGATCACTATACAGATCTGATCACTATACAGATCTGATCACTATACTGGGCTGATCACTATACAGATCTGATCACTATACAGATCTGATCACTATACAGAGCTGATCACTATACAGATCTGATCACTATACTGGGCTGATCACTATACAGATCTGATCACTATACAGATCTGATCACTATACAGAGCTGATCACTATACTGGGCTGATCACTATACAGATCTGATCACTATACAGAGCTGATCACTATACAGATCTGATCACTATACTGGGCTGATCACTATACAGATCTGATCACTATACTGGGCTGATCACTATACAGATCTGATCACTATACAGAGCTGATCACTATACAGAGCTGATCACTATACAGATCTGATCACTATACAGATCTGCTGCTGCTATTCTGGTGGGCAGCATGTGTGCGGGTCAGGGGCGGCCGTGGCCCCCGGCTGCAGGGTGGCCCGAGCTCGGCTCAGGAGCGCCGGGCCGCTGAGGGGGCGGCAGCTGCCGGACGGTCCGAACACAGCCGCCGCTGTCGGGCCTTTCAGCAGCTCTGGAGACGAGCGAGAGGGGGGGGGGGGGCACGGGGGGAGGGTCAGGCCACCCACAGATCACTGCGGTTCTGCCTGAATAACCCCCAGGCCCTGCTGAGACACCCAGGTGAGACCACCCAGAAGCAGAGGAACAGGAAGAGAGAGAGAGAGAGAGAGAGAGAGAGAGAGAGAGAGAGAGAGAGAGAGAGAAGAGAAGAAAATAAAAGGAAAAGCATATCACATTTATCTTCCAAAGGTTGGATTGCTCTTTACTGCTCTAAACACACACACATTACAAACACTATACACACACACACACACACACACACACACACACACACACACACACGAGAGGGTAGTACTGGGCGGTATGGACTAAAATTTACATCACTTTATATATATTTTTATCTTATTTATATAGATTTTTTGCATGACTGGGCTTACATATATGTATATATATATATATTTTACTATTAGGAGTATAATATTACATAATATAAAACACTAAGGGTTTCATTACAACTGGGTTTACTTAATCTCCTCAATATATAAAAAAATCAGACTTTATTTGTATTAAAAAAAAAAACAGCTGAAGAATGTAAACAATATACTTTAAAAAGAAAAAGAGATGCGTGTGTATAAAAGGCCCAGCACTACTGGAGTCTACCATCAGCATAAGGATTCAGCTACGAACACTCGTAATGACAACAGTGTTAGCATGGTAATGCTATGCTAATGTTAGACATCATTACCAGGCTCAACTACGTGAAAGTGGTCCTCAGCTTCAACATTAAACACTAAAACACAAAAACACAAACGCTCTTCTAAAAGCTCATTTTCATCCCAGATTTACACTAAACGTCTGAAAGATGCAGCTTTTCTTCAGTCCTCAGTCTTTCCTCGTGTACACACACACGCTAAAGAGCATTTTTGGGAGGCGTGTGTACACACACTCCGATCGGGACGTGATCCCACTGAACCTCCATTACTGACAAGACCCGGCAGAACCTGCAGAGCACCAGATTATTCACTTTCTGCACAAACATTGACTCAAGGCGTCAGCGCGAACCCAAACCCGGCTGATGAGGGAGGTTTTTACAGCGCCTTTGTGTCGGGCGGGTCCATTATCTCTGCGTTATTTGCTGAGGAAGGCGGGCGGGCCGCCTGTTTGGGTCCGCACAATAAACAGGGATTTGAACCCCTATTGCCAGCTGCCGTCTCTCAACACGTACAGCGGTGTTCCTGCACCGGCGGCTCCGCGCCTCAATGCCGCTAATCTCTGGTTTTTCTCCAGGATTAGAAATAAACGCGTCTGCAGCGCGGCTGGCGTGCTCCGGCAGGCCCTCCTCCGGAACGTTCCAGTGCGTCGCTGTTTATTATGTTGGAGTTAATCTGCAGTGATGCGCTTTAACACGTTTTACCATCCTGCAGCCGCGGTTCTGCAGGAGCCGATGAGATCGGACCTCGGGACACATGGCGGCGCCGCGGACCACGCGCTGCTCCAACCTTCAGCCGGCAGCGGAACAGCAGCCCTTCTACTCCTGCACCCGCACGCAGGACCTGCACCATTCATCAATCAGAGTGCCCGCCCGTCCGCCCTGAACCCGCCCGTCCGCCCTGAACCCGCCCGTCCGCCCTGAACCCGCCCGTCCGCCCTGAACCCGCCCGTCCACCCTGAACCGTCAGAAAATAAACTCATGTGCTGAAGAGCAGAGCTTCACATGAAGTTTCAGTTTCATCTCCTCCAGCATAAACAGGTCCATCGTCTGCAGCTGAATTCATCACTGAGCTTCAGGTCCTTCACACCTGTAAATCTCACCTTCAACTTCTGCTGGATGTGTCTCAGAGCATCAGCGGTGCCCATATCAGCGTCCTCCTGGATACACTCAACATTCAGCTTCATCTTCACATCCAGCTTCAGCCGCTGGTCCGTGCTCAGAGCCTTCTGCACTTCTTTAGTGGTGATCACTATAACCTCTGAACCAGAAGACACATCAACGATTACATTCATCCACTGGCACCATAACCATAATCATCATCATCATCATCATCATCATCACAATCATCACCATCATCATCATCACCATCATCATCATCTTTATCACCAGTCCTCGCTCTTCAGCAAATAAACCATAAACAGCTTCAGTACCGTCTGCAGAGACCCAGCCAAGAATCCAGCAGCACATCTGATTAAATACGGCGTAAATCACAGAATAACGGTAGTTCTGATTCGTTCCCACAATTCTGCTCCTCATAATTCCCTTTATTAGTGTCTAGCTCTTCTTTCACTGCAGCCGTATAACTGTTACCCTGATCCATCAGAACTCATCAGAACAGAACCGGGTCCAGTACTGAGAGGAATAACGGGGCGGTTTGGGCCGTGAGAGCTCGGCTCAGAAAAACACTTTCAATTCTCTTTTTTAAACAAATAAAAATAACTCAATAAAACATTAAACCCCTCAGAACTGAGCGGATAAAACATCAGTGCTGATTTTCTGGTTGAAAGTTAAATCTGAAAGGATGTTTATATGAGATTTATGAGAAGATGTTTATATTAGACACATTTCCAGCCAAATCCATACATGATACAAGAGTCCAAAGTGTCCCGTGACTTCTGACTTTATAAATAAATCCTCACATAAATTACTATTTAACAACCTTAAAATTAAATCTCTTTACCTTTCGCTTTCAACCAAAACATATTCAGTTTTAACTAATTTACACTTTAAATTAAATAACGCTGCATTTAAAATAAACACATGATATCCAGCCTCAGCTCACCTTCGAAGCCGGCTCTCTCCAGCAGGTTGAGAGGGTACCAGATCAGCGGCCGGTTCCCGACCGGCAGTAAAGGTTTGGGGGTGTTGTAGGTGAGATCCATCATCCTGGATCCTCCACCAGCAGCCATCAGCACCGCCTGCAGCTCCATCTTCATTTATTTTATATAAATATGCAATTTCTAATCTTTATTCACCTTAAATAACAAAGAATTTATAGAACATGGTCACACATGCCAGAAATTATTTTCAGGAGATTCTACACTACTCCAATATTTCCTAAAGAGTAACTTCACTCATTTACTCAATACATTTTTACATTAATAGCTAAAATGTGTTGATATGTAATAATATAAAATACATCAGCCCTGAAAATATTTACTTCATAAAAAAGTTTTAAGCAAATTTTAAACATTGGATGTTCTTTCCTGTTATATAACTATATTATAAGCTAAAATGAGCTTTAAATAGATAACTGTTTACTTAATGACACATCTATAAAATATATGAGTTTCACATTTTCAACTGAATTACTGAAATAAAGAAACTTTTTACAGTTTTTGTATTTGAGCATTTAGTTATATACCAGGTTCTCCTTCAGATTCATACTGAGACTCTTGTACAGAAATGAACGGTATTAAAGCAGTTTATTATCGTAATAGATATTCTATTTTTTTAGATGCAACAGTATAACTTATATCAAAACCCTTGACTTGAATTAAGATCAGATTCAGATTGTATGAGAAATTCATGCAGAAAACTATAATATTTAAAAGGGTTGAGAAATGCTTTTATTAACACTGTAGCTGAATAATCATTGAACATGTGTTTAATCTCATATATCAGCCCGCAGATAAACCCCGCGGGTTACTCAGAGTTTACAGTATTAATACTCAGTAATATTATATAAACTCTCACCTACCTGTACAGATGAGATCCGCGGTATTAATCCGTCAGTTTAATATTTATTATTTAATATTTATTATAACTCCGTGCGTCTGAGCGCAGCTCCGCTGTTAGCAGCAGAAGCTAACCGGCTAACTCTCTCTTTAACCCTCAGTCTGATCCGATACTGATGTGAAACAGCGGCGGGAGAAAAGCGGGGATCAGTTTAATCACCGAACCGCTGATATTAATGATCAGATTATCGAATCCACAGATTAATACAGTTAATTAATCTCTGTTATTAATCTCATTTAGCTCACGAGCGGCTAACATGATGACACTCGTGCCTCTCTCTCTAACAGCCCGGGGGAAACTCCAGCCGCTCACTTTAGTTCCGCCCTGCCGTTTCTCTCCTGTTCCCTCTTTAACTCACTATTCACTGTGTTCACTATTAGAGAAGTGACTGAGGAACGACTAAACAACAAACTGTCTCTGTTTGTTTGGCTCTGACCCAACAGCACTTCACTGTATTATGAATATGAACTTGTTTTCTTTGCATTATTTGAGGTCTGAAAGTTCTGCATCTTTTTTGTTATTTCAGACATTTCTCATTTTCTGTAAATAAATGCTCTAAATGAGAATATTTTTATTTGGAATTTGGGAGAAATGTTGTCTGTAGTTTATAGAATAAAACAACAATGTTCATTTTACTCAAACATAAACCTATAAATAGCAAAATCAGAGAAACTGGTTTAGAAACTGATCTGAAAAATTGAGAATGAGTGTAGAAACAAGAAGGTGGTCATAATATTATGCTGTGTAAAATCTTACCATATAAAAGTCTATAAAGAGTGAATTAATTAGATTATTATTAAATGAAGTCAGTATAACTGTCCGCGACGAACATAAATTGGTGAGCATAGTCAGGGGACAAAACATTGGGGAGTTATGATGTGGCAGAGGAAACATTATTTATGTAATATTTTATCTCCATTCTAACCGAGCTCCCCGCCTCCACTGCAGCTCTCCAGTCCTCCCAGTTCCCCTCCGTCAACAGACCGGGCTCAAACCCCAATTCACAGACCTCCGATGTAACAGCAAATTGAACTCTGGGAATGTGGCTTGGCTTTGTTTTCTCTGGACAGGAGATGAGCTTCATTGGTTACTGCCTGTGGAGGAACACTGGAATAACAGGGCAAGCTGCAGCACCCCCTACACACACACACACACACACACACACACACACACACACACACACACTGTAAAGGCAAAGAGAGAGATGAAGTCTAAAAACAGTGAATAGTGAATTTCAGAGAGCCTGGAAATCTGTTTATATTCTCAGTACAGCATCAATGCTGCTTTTAAATACATTAATATAGACTAAACAATGTTAATATGGTCTTACAGACAACGAGTGTAAAATGATTTACATCTACAATATATATTTACTGTTTGATTTACTTGGCTAGATCAGACAAAACAACCACATTCACCATCAGAAGTGTGAAGTAATGAAGTACAAGTACATTTTTTACTCCTTATATTTTAATAAAAACAGCCTCGTTACTCCTGTTTCATTTCAGCTGGTTTTCATTTCAGCTTCTCATCGTTCAATAAAACCCCTATCCAGATAAATCTCTCCATCCAGATAGAGTGAATCTGATTGTGATTGGATGTAGAGAGGTATAAACATATACCATTCCGACTCTCTATTGGTTTATACTGTGATCCATCACACCTGCACACGGTTCTACCAGGAAGACTACAGAGGAAAGAGTGCAATAATAACAGCTTTGATTTCAATAGTATTACCAATCTATTAGATAACAATTTATGTAAAGTTTGTCTTTGGAGTAGGCCCTGTCATCGACCCTCGCAGATAATGCTGTATGTAGGAGGAAGGGGCGGAGCCAACGTCCGTCCGGCAGCTGCAGCGTCGATTAACAACCGCAAACAAACAAAGAGAAAAAACAAGAATCAGATTTACATCTTTATATACAGCTAATCACACACTCACTCCTCCGACCGACCGACCAATCACGCGAGAGTAATGATGCTAAATGATATCGAGACGTGCATCAGATTACACTTCAGATCGGTGTGTGGCGGCCTGCCGGGCGCATGTCTGCCCAAACACACCGCCAACAGAAATAAACACAGCAGCCCTGAGATACGCAGATACGCCTGATCTTATCTGTGATTTTCTTAAGCTGAACGTTTATCTCATGCAGTAATTTCCCTTAATTAGAGATGATGATTGATATGTATTGCAGATTTGAAATGAATTGATGGCTCCTTGATTTTTTATTTTATTTTTCACTACAGTAAAAATTAGGGGTATGTAAATGTGCATAAAGCTCTGGGACGGGATTGGTTTAACCTGGGGGGTGGAGTAAATAATGGAGTGTTATTAGTACAGGACTATAAATGATATGATAGATTCATATGCAATAATAAAATCTCAGCTAAAGAAACAGCTCAGTTTATGCACTGCTGTAATCTCCCAAATCCTGTGATAAAATGAATATTTTAGATTTTATGTACTAAACCAAAACAACTCATATTAATAATGAAATGTTTATAAGCCCATATATACAGTTGTGGTCAAAAGTTTACATACACTTGTAAAAAAACATAATGTTATGGCTGTCTTGAGTTTTCAATAAGTTCTACAACTCTTATTTTTCTGTGATAGAGTGATCGGAACACATACATGTTTGTCACAAAAAACAGTCATAAAATGTGGTTCTTTCATAAATTTATTATGGGTCTGCTGAAAATGTCACCAAATCTGCTGGGTCAAAAATATACATACAGCAACATTAGTATTTGGTTACATGTCCCTTGGCCATTTTCACGGCAACTAGGCGCTTTTGGTAGCCATCCACAAGCTACTGGCAAGCTTCAGGTCGAATGTTTGACCACTCTTCTTGACAGAATTGGTGCAGTTCAGCTAAATGTGATGGTTTTCTTGCATGAACCCGCTTCTTTAGCACTGTCCACATGTTCTCAATGGGGTTTAAGTCAGGACTTTGGGAAGGCCATTCTAAAACCTTAATTCTAGCCTGGTTTAGCCATTCCTTTACCACTTTTGATGTGTGTTTTGGGTCATTGTCTTGTTGGAACACCCAACTGCGCCCAAGACCCAACCTTCGGACTGATGGTTTTAAGTTTTCCTGCAGAATTTGGAGGTAATCCTCCTTCTTCATTATCCCATTTACTTTCTGCAAAGAACCAGTTCCACTGGCAGCAAAACATCCCCAGAGCATAATACTACCACCACCATGCTTGACAGTAGGCATGGTGTTCCTGGAATTAAAGGCCTCACCTTTTCTCCTCCAAACATATTGCTGGGTGTTGTGGCCAAACAGCTCAATTTTTGTTTCGTCTGACCAGAGAACTTTCCTCCAGAAGGTTTTATCTTTGTCCATGTGATCAGCAGCAAACTTCAGCCGAGTCTTAAGGTGCCTTTTCTGGAGCAAGGGCTTCTTTCTTGCACGGCAGCCTCTCAGTCCATGGCGATGTAAAACACGGTTGACTGTGGAGACTGACACCTGTGTTCCATCAGCTTCCAAATCCTTGCAGACCTGCTTCTTGGTGATTCTTGGTTGACTCTTGACCATCCTGACCAATCTCCTCTCGGCAGCATGTGATAGCTTGCGTTTTCTTCCTGATCGTGGCAGTGACACAACTGTTCCATACACTTTATACTTGGGTATAATTGTCTGCACAGTTGCTCTTGGGACCTGTAGCTGCTTTGAAATGGCTCCAAGTGACTTCCCTGACTTGTTCAAGTCAATAATTCGCTTTTTCAGATCCACACTGAGTTCCTTTGACTTTCCCATTGTAGCTTTTGTAGCTGAGTCTAATCACTGGGTCAAATGAGCCCTATTTAAATGGGCTCATGAGAAGTCAACAGCTGTAGTCAATCAGAATCACTTACAAGAAGTGAAGAGGCCATGACATGAAGCTAATTTGATTGACACAACTCGCTACATCACCAAAATTGACAAATTTTGTTGCTGTATGTATATTTTTGACCCAGCAGATTTGGTGACATTTTCAGCAGACCCATAATAAATTTATGAAAGAACCAAATTTTATGACT